>NC_084857.1:4787782-5087782 GCF_951802175.1 Populus nigra
ATCATGATGACATGGTTTGACACCACACTTGACTACAACTTCAAGTTGTCCGAAGCTGCAAATTGTTGAACAAAAACAGGTGCGTTGAGGACTGACATGTTTACAATAAAAGGTACCGGATGATATGCAATCAAGAAACTTCCCGGCTAACTTACGATTGAGTTTTCTAGGATAGGAAGTTCTTTAAGTTATTAGTAAGTGTTATGAGTCTTATGACTAGTGGAATTGTAAGCAAAGTTACAAGAAAAGCAGTAAAAAGGTTTTCCATGGCTAAAATTTCAATAGAAGCACTGTCACCGATGTGTGTTCAGATGCTTATTTTGTCCTGAATGCTTACATATTTTCTCTGGGAAAAAAAAGGAGGGATGCCTAAAAACTCTGAGTAAATATATGGCAACGTTGCTATATATGAAACAAGAACCTTGCTATGGTTGAGACTGGAGTGTTAGAGTTCTGCCATGTTTGTGTGTTTGCATGGGTCTTGTTGCTCGGCTTGAACAACCCTAATCACAGCTCCCGGTCATGGGCTTATGGCTTGTTTGTCATGGTTTGAAATTGGACTTGATCCTTTGATTAATGGAATTCACTCGGCTTGTTTTGAACCTAAAAGCACCAGAGGTTTAGGTCAGTACCCATTGAATTCCACATAAAATTATTCTATATAAATTGTTCATGAATTATTCTTGTGTAAAATGACGCTAAAATGTCTGTCTGTTTGTCGAGATTAGCATAGATCTAAAAAGAAAATCCATCGCTCAGTATTTCTACTTTAGCGTTCGGCTGGGACGGTATCAAACCCCATTGTAACATAAAGTTCATAAAAGATAAAACAATGACTGAAGGAGGCAAATTCACTGTGGCCATAATCATGTTTTATGATTCACCACGGTGGTAGTATAATGATGATGTTATCCTTCACAAGAAAATTAGATGTCTTTGTTTTCGGGTATCTTAGTTTTTTCATATATTTTATTTGTCATTAAAGGATTAACTGGGAATGTATATTTTCTTCAATTTTTTTAAGCATGATAAAATCATCTAATTATCTTTTTATTTTCATGAATAAAAAAATATCTTTATTTAATCTAAATTTATGGTGTTTTTTTTCTTTTTCAAATTGATCTTTTTTTTGTTCTTTTATTTAAGTTGTTTTTGTTTTTAATTGAACCATTCGATCAAAAATTTATAGTTTTTTTAATTTATTTTTATTTTGATTTTTATCCACTTTCTTTTTTTATATATATTTTTTATATTTTTTTTTTGTGATTTCATCTTTAGTGTTTAATTTGTTAAGGATTGGATTTCGTGATTTTCTATGTGTGGTGTTTCCAATCTAATAAACTATATCACATATTTAAAAAGTTAATGGGGTTGACATCTTTTTTTCTAGATTATTTTATTTTTTGATTTTATCATTAAACATTAGTTTTTTTTTTTAAATAGCTATGTGGTTTTTTTCAAATTATTTCCTATCAAGTTATATCAACCCAGTAACATAAAACACTACTTTAATGAGTTAACTTGAGATGGCTCACTCTTTGTTACCGATATTATATATTTATTATGCTAGCTGACTTGTACTCGGTTTTATTATCATTTTTTCATTTCATTTCACAATTTCATATTTAATTTACTCATAATTGAACATTATCATTTTCTATTATTGAGAAAAAGGTTTTTTTTCCATGTTATTCTAGTTGTTTTTTTTTTGTTTACTACTGTTATTTTTTTACATGATTAAAATAAAATTAATTTATTTAACTAGTAAGCTAAGGTTATAACCTAATTCGTTGAGTTTTTTTTATATATAAAAAAACATTAACATCTAAATATTATTTTTTACAAAAACAATTTACGCAAAACCGCTGCCGCCTGATAGAATTCACTGGCAAGGCCTCCATGGTCCACGGAGGAGACCTTTATCTAGTCTTGTAACATGCGTTATGCTACTACGAGTAGGGTTCCAAATTAATTTTCAATACAAGAGAATAAGGTATATACATTGTAAATACATTTTTCGAGTATCATAATTTTTTAATTAAAAAATATAAAGATGTTTCTTGCACTTAATAGAATAAATTATATATATATATATAACCAATAAAATAAAAATGAGCTGTTAATGTTAATTAGATACAAAAACAAAAAGTTAACCTTTACAGTAAAGAAAAAGGATCGATGCACATATAAATATTTAATCTCAACAATTCTTTTTATTTTATATGTTTGTATTTATTTTCTCTTGAAGGTTAATTATGATTGCCAATAACAAATAATTTTTATTTTTATAAGTATATTATGTAAATATAATTTATTAATAAAAATATAAATAAAAAATAAATTACAATAATATTTTTAAAACGTTATAAAATTTAAAAATAATTAAAAATTAATTAATATTTAAAAAATATAACCTAGACAAAATATTTTTTTAAAGAAGATCATATTAATTTTTTAGATGTCAACGTCTTAATAAAATAAAAAGATTATATTGATTTTTTTAAAATCAAATTAATTTTTTACCTATTATATAGATTATCTTAAGATTTATCAAGTCTATTTGGTTAACTCTGCTAAAGTTTAATTTTAAACTAGAATAAAAAATAAAATTTTAAAATTTAAGTTAAATTTAATAATAATATCAAATAATTTTTTATAATATTATTTATTTTACATTCAATTTTTTTTATTCGAGTGTAGCAGCACTGCTCTGTATATAACTTTAAACTATGATTTAAAAAAAAAAATCATAATTAAAAAATGAACGTTCGTTTCGGTTTTGTTTTTTTCTTTAAAGGAAACAGATCACAAACAGCAGCAGTTCCAGTTTCAGTCGCAGCACTCGCCCCCGCACTCTACCTTTTTCAAAAAAAAAAAAAAGCCGCTCTTCTCCTCGATTTAGTAAATAATGCGAGAGCTATAGAAAGAGAGAAGAGAAAGAGAGATCGAGAGAAATGGAAAAAGCAACAGCAACCTCAACATCGTGCCCTTCAACACCTCGCTGGAATATTGACAGACCTTTCCTCACCGGCCGTTTCCACCAGGTTTTCTTCTTCATTTCCATTCTCTATTTTTCTTCCCCGAGAACCGAACAATTCTACCACTCGAGTTACGAAAATTTCCCGTTGTTGCTTTTTATTTGCCTCATTTTTTTATTTTTGTTGAAATAAAATTCTGCTTTATGCTGTAACTTTTATGAATATTTGTATTTATCTAGGAAACGAAAGGAACTTCGCGGCTCGCTGATACCAAGGGATTTTCTATGGATTTATCTAGGTATAAATAAAATCTATATACATAATTTGCTTAATTGCATTTTTATCTCTCTTTTGTTCTTATAGGTTAAAATTCTGTGTATATAACATTATATATATGTACTTTGTGCATTTGAGCAGCCATGGTTTGGAGAGACCCATTGGCTATTACAATGCTGCTGTTCAGGTATGTTTTCACACCTTCATCCTACTACTTTTATGGTTTAAATGATTTTTAGTTTTCTAATTTGGTTACTGGCTTCGTGAATTACCTGAATATTTTTGTTGCTTGCTATTTTCTTTGGTAAATAGGAACTTATCGTCATTGACGACCTCTTGTCTGCTATGGTTGGAATTGAAGGACGATATATTTCAATTAGAAGAGTACGTGGAAAGGAGGATCATATCTCTTTCCAGGTCGATGCTTCCATGGACTTGGCAATCCAGGTATGAAGTAGAGGGTTATCCCCATTCATGTATCTATGTGTGTGTATTTGCATGAATGAACATAGGTATGTTGGCAAAGAGCCTGTTGACAGATGCTTATCTCATAAGTCTGTCATTGACAGTGTGCCTGAATAAGTTTGTCTTTTTAAGTTAAATCATGCATATTGATGGATTGTTATGCCTGATCGTTTAAGCTGATAAAGACATCATTTCAGGAACTGGCAAAAAGGATGTTCCCTTTGTGTGAGAGCTATCTGTTGATTGACCAGTTTGTCGAGTCCAGATCACAATTCAAGAATGGTTTAGTTAATCATGCCTTTGCTGCTGCGCTTAAGGCACTTCTTCTAGTAGGTTCTTTGTGTTGCAAGTCTTTTGATTATTATACATGTGTGGCACGGTGGTTGCTGCATGCCCATCTCACTTTTTTGCTATTGTAACATTGTTGCTCCTATCTGTTTAATAGTTTTTTTAAGCTTATATTGCATGGTGATGGCTGCAGTTTTTTTTCTTTCTTAGTAGTCCTGGTTCTTTCCTGAACACACATTCCTCTTAGCCACAAGTGAGCAGAAAGTAAGAGCAAGCCTAGTTTGACAAAGAAGCATAACTTTAAAATACAGGAGGAAATGCCCTTGAAATGTGATGGTCAGACCCCAATCAGGTCTTTAACACGTGCTTGTTCTTAACCATCTAAAATTAGTAAAACAATGGAGTAAATATGACACCAAAACCTTATGGACAGTTATCATAATCAGGACTGTTTTGCCTAATGGTATATAATATATATACACACACACACACACACACATATATATATATATTATTATTATTATTTTCTTTTTTCCCCTTTCTTGCATCATTCCTTCTAACAGAACGTGTGTCTTCACCATAAGTTGAGCCACAGGTATGCTGTTCAGCATAAACAAAGGGAGTCATTCTGTTTTGAAATGTGATTATCTTGTTACTGCCCAGATTTAGCTGCTCATTAAAGTCTTAGATACAAATGTTTCTCCTCAACTGAAAGTAATCTCTGATTTATTTTTTTAATTAGGATTATCAGGCCATGGTCGCACAGCTTGAACACCAATTTCGACTTGGAAGACTTTCCATACAAGGATTGTGGTTTTACTGTCAGGTTTGATTAATTGAATTTGCTCCAAATCTGCATAACCATTTCTTGGATTCTTTTCTCAAGGGGTTTTCATGCTACATTGCAGCCCATGATGGGTTCAATGCAAGCTTTATCCATTGTGACACAGAAGGCTTCAGCAAATAATTTTACCGGTTCGTCTGTCCTTAACCTCCTGCAGAGTCAGGTGAATTGTCATGTTTCGTTTACTTGATTTGCTGAGTGAACATATGGCTGTTTTCATTACTGTTTTCCTTGGCAGAATTAACTTTGCCTCACTAGTTCATGCTCTTAAACTTTTAGAATTTTATTCTTTTGTTTCCAACATTTTCCCCCCTTCTAATTCCAGGCTAAGGCAATGGCTGGTGATAATGCAGTGAGATCACTGCTAGAAAAGATGACGCAATGTGCAAGCAATGCATACCTAAGCATATTAGAGAGGTGCGTTCTGCAAGCTTACTATTGAATCGTTTTTTTTTTTGGCATCCATGAGGTTTGTCATGGATCATGCTTTTAAGAGCGTTTTAAGATAATAGTAATTGCATTTTAGTTTTGACTGACTAAATCATCATGTCCTTTCTTTTTTGGGGCATCCATGAAGGGAAACTTGTATTTGCACATTTGGCAAGGACAATTGATTTGTCATCTACTCATGTTAGGTGGTTGCAAAAATCATCCCCTTCCATGCAAATTCTAAGACTGCAACAAGCTAACAAATTCCTCTCCTTCAATACTATCAAAACCTGCCTTTAAAATATCTGAATTTGAAACTATCAAGCTAACAAATTGCTGGTTTGCTTAGTTTCTTCCATTTGCTGTTAATATTGCTCGGCAGCAATGGCTTACTATTCGTTGTCCCTACAAAATATGTACTGTAACTTCTCCTTTGTGGTAGTGGCTCTTGTATTTGGTCTTTGCAAAACCCATGATAAAGCTTCACTGGTCTATATGCAAGCTGCTATTATTTTTTTTAATTTTAATTTTTGTTATGATCTAAAATAAAATGTAAAAGAAATGTACCAAAGCTAAGGATATGCCATGCACTTTGTAGATATGTGTGTAACACTTTATTTTTCCATGATCGATCATGTTGTCATCTCTCTTTGGTTTCATGTGCATGCCCCTTGTCTGTTTTCATGTTCCATATATTCAGAATTTAAGACTGCATTTTAAACTCTAAATGCTGCTTTGATTTGGATTCTGTTTTGCCTAAAGTAAAAGTCAGTTTCTGTACTTGATTTGAAGAGGCACGATAGATTTACTGATGTTTCTTACTATTCATGCACTGCCAGTCTGAGCATTTCTCTGCTTTTCTTACCTTTTGGCATCATAAGGTTGCAATTTTATTTGATTTATCTTCTTCTTTACTTGGAAATGAAACTTGTAGGTGGGTCTATGAAGGAGTGATTGATGATCCATATGGTGAATTTTTCATTGCTGAGAACAAATCTCTTCAAAAGGTATAATGACTTTATTTGTGATCATGAGCGCTTAAAATTTGCTTAAGATGGTCACGGTTTGTTTTTCATTAGGAGAGCCTCACACAAGATTATGATGCCAAATATTGGCGGCAACGTTACAGCCTTAAGGAAGGAATTCCTAGCTTCCTTGCAAATATTGCTGGGACAATTTTGACCACAGGAAAATACTTGAATGTCATGAGAGAATGTGGACACAATGTCCAGGTTTGTTCATTACTATCCCCTCAGAACGTAGAACATATTTCATACTCGTATGGCGACTGGTACTTACCCTCGAATCCATGATTGGTTGTTTACTGTTTAGGTCCCTGCCTCAGAAAATTATAAACTAACGATCTTTGGCTCAAACCATCATTATCTAGAGTGTATAAAAGCTGCTTATGACTTTGCCAGCGGCGAGCTCTTAAATCTCATTAAAGAAAAGGTAAGCATCAGTTTGCATCGGCATGATAATTTTCATCTATATACTTGAATGACTTTATGCTCTGCTTATATTATCATCCATGGAAATTGAAATTGTTTTCCATGGTGCCAAGTTTCCTATAATAAAATGTTCTTCTCTTGGGTTTTTTTCTTCTTTGCTGCAGTATGATCTAATGGGAAAGCTGCGGTCTATTAAGCACTACCTTCTTCTTGATCAGGTACTTCTAGTTTCTGATTAGTTGACTGCCATTTAAACCATTGTTGAGATTTATTCTATGCTTTCAGTGGGTTGTTTGTGAAACTGGTTAATATCTACTTGTTTGTGTATAGTGAGGTGGCCAGTCAAGGCTACCTCTATCTTTACTTCCTTTTCCCTGTCACGTAAGATTGGGAATCACTTTTTGGTGGATTTTATTTGCAAATTTCTAGCACCTTTTCAATAAAAAATTTAATGTGCCGTGCTTGTTAGATGAACGGTTTGCACACTTGGTTCTCAAGCATCTGTTTGATTTGTCAAGGTCAAGCATGCAACATAGCATGAGGTTTTTAAGCCCTGAGTGAGGAGCATGCTTGGTCTTCAGACCTAGATTTTCAAAGATAGTGATTTGAGAGTGGGGTACCAAGTGATTTGAGAGTGCCCGGGTGCAGATCAAATTGTTAGCTTTCAAACCAGCTCTTCCTTGTTAAATGGTTGCTGTCATGAAATGAGAGGATCTACTTTAGGGGACCATTTACTTGTCTATGTGCTTAACAGGCTTTCTATTGCATTTCTCAGTATGTAGGGAAATTTGATGTGTCCTTTTTTACCTAGTTTTTCATCCCCAATTTTTTTGTTTGTTGGGAGTGGGGTGGGGCTGCCTTCCCAAATAAGCAATTTCTTTTGCTTAATGTGTTGAGGATTGGTTCTTATTTCAATTTCTTCTATATTAACCTAACTGAATAATTTCAGGGTGACTTTTTGGTGCATTTTATGGATATAGCTCGGGATGAGCTCACAAAAAAGTTTGATGAGATTTCAGTGGAGAAGTTACAGGTTTCATCCTTTTATATTTTTGTTAAAATGAAATTTAACCTGCAGAAGAATTATTAAGCTGAGTATAACAATGATATCTGAAAGCACACTCTTTGGTTGCTTAGTCGCTGTTAGACCTTGCTCTGCGCACTACAGCAGCTGCAGTAGATCCATGTCATGAGGACTTGACATGCTGTGTGGTAAGTAGGTTAATCCCTTTTTCTTTTAAGAGGTGAAACTTGCAAATTTGAAATTACATTATCTGTTATTACAACCTTTTGCTTACAGGAAAGATCATCCTTGCTTAAAAGATTGAGCACCCTGAAAGATCTTGAAGTGAGGACTGTTTCCGATGGTAATGATCTAGCAGAGCCACTGAACATTACTGGTCTTGAGACATTTTCATTGAGTTACAAGGTCTGCTCTTTGACATGCCCTTGAAGTTTCTTGTTGGAGATTATAAATGGCATTTCTTTGTACCTTTTCTTTTTCTCAAATTGTTCATACCTTTGCTTTGTTGATATTTTCCACTCTTAATCACTTTCTATCCTGACCACAATTTTCTTATCTAAAATATCTTGTAATTATTGAGCCTTTTCATGTTGTTCAGGTTGAATGGCCATTATCTATTGTTATCTCAAGAAAAGCCCTGGCAAAATACCAGTTGATTTTCCGCTTTCTGTTTCGCTGTAAACATGTAGACCGCCAGCTTTGCGGAGCTTGGCAAGTGCATCAAGTATGGGCTAGATTGTATCATTTAGAGTAGCTAGACTTTATCTACATCGTTTTGTGCTTCTAATCCATTTCCAATATGCTTTGCAGGGAGTTCGTGCACTTAATATGCGTGGAACCGCCATCTCTAGATCATCTCTAATCTGTCGCAGTATGCTGAAATTCATTAACAGCCTTCTTCACTATCTAACATTTGAGGTATGTTTACTGTATTATCCTAGGCATAAATCTTTTGAACTTGTTTTGCTGAGTTATTGCATACTAGGTTTAAACTTGAATTTTTTCCCTAGCTTCTGTTTTTTCCTGTTTCCTGGTATTTCATTTCTCTAATGTTACTCAAATGTTTTGTTGTTCCCTAAGGTGACTGATCTTCATGTGGCTCACATGACATGGTTATAAGTTGCCTACTTATATTTGGACATATTATTGAACCTGAAATTATTCCTTCATGTCAAATAAATTGGATTTTTCTCTCTCCTAAAGAGCGTGCAGCTGAGCAGTACCATTGTTGTCTGTCTCAGAACTTACAGTTTACATGCTCTTGCAGTTGATATTAATGATAAAAGAATATGAGAATCTGCACAACTATTTCTGACCTGATGAAGTTCAAAAGAATCATGAAAATTGAAGGGTTTGAGGTTTAATTTTATCATTGCCCATTAAAGAAAAATGAATGAAAAATAATAATCTGATCAATGACTGCATCCTTCAAACTACCTTTTTTTTTAATTTGCAATTTATTTTTCCTTTTCTCCCTAGTATTTTGAAATATACAAGTTTGCTTATGGTTTTTGATAGCAGTACTAAAACATCTGTTTTCAGGTTCTTGAACCTAACTGGCATGTGATGCACAATAGACTTCAGACAGCCAAAAGCATAGATGAGGTACAGCCAGCACTAACTTGCTGGGTTTTAATGTACTCAAGATATCCAATATCAAGCAACTGTTTTATACTTTTAATGCATGTACTTCATTTCAACAGATATGGAAGCGTTCCACCTAAGTTTTGAGTCTGTGAACTCTTCTATATATCTTACTATGTTCTTTATGCAACAGGTTATTCAATATCATGATCTTTTCCTCGACAAGTGCCTGAGAGAATGTCTGCTTCTTTTACCTGAACTGCTCAAGGTTCATTTTCATTTTCATCATCTTATTTTTTAATTTTCTAAAACTAGTTAGTCCATTCAAGTTAAACCACTGGATCAGTAATGAATTTGGGTTTTGGGAAGGAAAATCAAGAAAGGGAAGAGAATGGGGGACAAACTTGGGAGAAATATGATGAAAATGATTACAACTTCCCAGCAAAACTTCACTTTTTTCAGGAACAAGTTCCTGCTTACTTTCAAATGAAACGAGAGAGAACAGGAGTTGTTGTTTAGAGGAATTCTTTTCTTTTCTAAAGCATGATGGACTTCAGATTGGCTTGTTCAAAATCTTGTTTTATTATCCAGAGAAAAAGAATGTATCCATCATTTCTTTGACCTATGACAATCTACTTTGAGCCTCATAGCAAATCTGTGGTTCAAAGGCACAAGTGTCCCTGACTCGATAACAATTTCCTGTGATTCAGAGAGCTGAAAATCCTCTTTGGTCGCAGCTCTTCTATCAATAGGTCCTGACAGTAAACACAATTTATCCTTTTCCCTGTCTTTATCTTGTCCACTTGTCCTCTGAATAGTGAATATTGAAGCTTAACTTGTACCACTGCAATAGAGTTTTTGCATGTCTGGAATGTCGTTCGCTAAATTTAATGACATTACTGATTTGGGATCTCATTTTAGTTCCAATAGGATGAGCATGAGGCTGGAAGCAATACACAAGATTGTCCATTACCAGATGAAAACTATATATTGAAGCATGAATATGCTGGCACTCTTTTGGAAGGGCAATGCCTAGTTATTGCTTTTTTATTTCACTCATTCATCCTTTCGGTTTATTCTCGCTAATGGAATTTCTGATTGCAGAAGGTGGAGAGGCTGCAATCCCTATGCTTGCAGTATGCAGCTGCAACTCAGTGGTTGATATCATCTTCCATCAGCATTCCAAAGCTAGAGGAACATTCCAAATCAAGCCGCCCATCTCGCATGCTAACAATGACAACTGAAAACGCAAGTGTCACTGATTCTATACTGTAAGTCTTGCTGATTGGCTATTCAATAGACACGCTCACACACACACAAAAAGAAAAAGAAAAACCTCATTCACCATCATATTTTTGTAGCAAATTTGAGAGGGAATTCAATGCTGAGCTTCAGAGTCTGGGACCAATCTTGAGCAATAGTTCCCAAGCAGAGCCATATTTGACTCATCTTGCGCAGTGGATTCTTGGAGTTGGACATGACCAATAAGTTTTGGTACCTGTTCTGTTAAATTGTAGCTTACCGAGGTGTGAATATGTTGGCTGTTTATTTGCTTTCTTGCAGAGTGCTTCTGTGTCTTTTTTCTTGAAAAAGGAGAAATAAATGACAAATGAACCCAATATTACGGTGGCCCGAGATATTTTTAGGCTTTAGCTTGGATTCAGTGTTTTGGAGTTAAATGTATGTGATGGTATATGTTAACAAGCTCAATGTCTTGCTGATGCTATATGTATATTTTTTATCTATTAATTTACACATGGGGTTGAATTTTAGTGGATGGTGGTAGCAAGGTCTTTTGCTACTTACAATACCCTCATTTTGTCAGTTGTTTAGATGAAATTAGCTTGTAGATTGGAGTTATAAATTGTGGTGCGCAGTTCTTTCCACTTCATTCAAGGTTGGTGGAGCCTTTCAAATCATCTTCTACAACATGAACGTGACAAGCTTCGATATTGATCTTCAAAATTCCCTGTCTGCATCTCATGCTATTTTCTGTGCGAGTTTTGTTGAAGTCCTCGTCTTTCCCAGCTCAATAACAAGATAAAGTACAATCTGATTGTCAGATTCACATCCACCCTAATCTGTAGAAGAATTATCTGTGGGCAAGATTTGATCGACTAGACAAAGCATGCTTCTTGTTTTCAATAGCATATACTCACCAGACTGGGTTTTCCTTCCATGACTTTAGTCAAACTTTGTTTATTTTCTGCAAATGAATTACATGAGCAGAAGCACGTTATTTTTCCTTGAAGCGGATTAGATGGAGTCGTACAAATTGAAAGGACAAAAAGGCATGCCGCATCAAGTTATTGAAAAAGACCGGGGAAAGGAATGGACAGAATTCCAGAGTGTAAGATGTCTATTAAGCAGATAAATGCTACACATTAAGGCTGTTCATCTGGCAGATCAAGTCAAGGTTGATGGTACAACATTTATTTCATTCTAGCTGGGGCAATGCAAGCCCATTGTCCCCAGGTAGGTTTTTACTCGTAAAATACAGTTGAAAGCTTAAGAGCACCAGAAACGGCTACTAGTAAATTCGATAGATGATCATATGACTGAATGCACTTGCATGGATCCTGATTCATCATACTCTTTTAAGTTAACATGGAAGTGATGATAGGAACTATATACAGCTGATGCCAGAAACAAGACAACAAACAACGAGAGGCGTTTCCTGTCCCTTTCCCACCCTTACCTTCTGTTTCTGTTCACCTCTGTTGTTGCAGTTTAGGTTTTGCAGACCAAGAGATTAAAAAAGCCCTTTTTGCACTCCCTGGCAATGTTCTTAACGGCCTTGTTACAACTGGACAGCCAAAGAGGCCAAACTGGTGATTCATCCGGGTGGCCAATCAATGTAGGAAATGAGATTTACCGTCGTTGCTGGCACATCGCACAAATGGTGGCCGGCTTAATATTAGCAAAGGTGCAATGTTCACAGGACCAGTGGCCTGGGTCATCAATAATTCTACTAGGTCCACTTGACCTAGATGTTGAGCCCTTGCCTCTACCAGCTCTTGCCCTACTGCTACCACCTCCCAAGCTCTTCGAGCTTGCTGTTCTGCTGCTGCATGTACCATGGGAATCCACATCTGATAGACCATTCTCTAAAGCCCGGACTAAATTCTCAAAGTAGTTCCGAGTAACACTTCACACAAAAAAATAACAAAAAAACCTATTAACTCGAAAATTCAAAGGCAGAGACAGGAGAAAGACAGACAATTTAAGTAACTTCCTAGCCCCTCTTTTCCAAGAGAACTGAGACTGATTCCTGCAGCTTCTGATTTGGGCTAAAGTATCCAGAAAGAAAACTATGTTTCTAGTGATGTAATCAGTGTATATTTAAGAAGTACCTGGTCAACCCAGCAAGTTTTGTGCGGAACTCGTTAAAATCTTTTGACGGGCCCTCTGCATTTAGGTAAGTTTGGAGCTCCTTCTCTGCACATTGATGAAGTCGCTCCAATCCAGACTCGGCCTCACCTGTGTAAATGGCGTCGATCAAAACACAAAATGATTGAACTATCTGCATTGAATTGGAAGAAATGACCTACCTTGCACATACTCAAAGAACATCCTCTTGGCATGTTCATGCTCAGGTAAATAATATCCATAGGCATAAGTCCATTTTAGAACTCGCCTACATTCAACTATCTGTGGACAGACAAAACAAATAAAATAAATATTACACACAAAAACAAACAAACAAGAAAAATGCTAGAGATACTTTTAACTAAAAGTCTTTCACTAAATGACACAGCATTTTGTGATTACATCAACCACTCCATCCATTCCATAATTATGATAGCGTCATTAAATGTGAAAAGATTTGCATCCCATAATTTGAAAATATTCCTATACGACAAACACCATTTTGTCGAGTGAGTTTTAGTAAGAAGTTCAAATATGCCTAAGCATTACTTGAGAAGAAATACTTACATGTACATAATGAAAAAACAAATCCACTAATAAAGGCATTAAGGGATGCCATCCATTTACATGAAACAAAAATCACATAAAAAAATTCTCAAACTCCAAAATATCATATATCCTTGCAAAAGGTTCTCATGTATGCCAAATTGTAATGTCCTAATCCACATATCGAATGCCTTGCATATGAATGTGTATCGTGAATTTACAATAACAGAAATGGACATATTATGTTCGTATAGGAGTGCTTACCTGTAGCCAGGCCTCTATTATGAACTTCAGCTGTGACTCAGGTTGGCACTGTATGTCACTCAACTTCTCAAGCTACAAAAAAACAAAATCATCACTATCTGAAAGTTACAAGAGTGTGCATATCATATGCTTGTATGTACCCATGTATACTTTCTGTTCCCCAAAGAGAATAAGATCGATTTCAAATTACTTAAGACAGTGAAGACTGCAGTCATCTTTGATTAAAAAATTGATTCTAGAATAAATCTGTAATTATTCCACGGGCCTGATCTCTAGCTGGGTGTGCAATAACCCACAGAAATTTCCAACAACGAAATAATAGTTTTACGGTTTCAAGTTTCCGGGTTGCTACCACAATTTCTTGGTTGACATTAGCCAATGCAACTTTAGGAAAATAAGTGCTAATCTGTATGACATGCCTTTCAGTAAAAATTACTCTCAAAGAATCAACCATGACAGGATAGCTGCCATACATAGTTGACAGCAAGTAGTGCTTACATGTACATTTTGCATTTGCTGTAGGTCTGCCAATGCCTTTTGCCGAGACTGCAGGGAAGAAAGAGAAGTTCAGAGCCATGGATTCAGATCAGTAACGTGTCAAGCAAGATTAGGAATTCAGTTACTGGCAGAATATAAGAGACAGGTAATCATATTATTCAAAAGAAATACTGTGACAGAATTCATAGCATTACAGAGTAAGAAAACAGTAGCTATATGACCCATTCAATACATTTTAAAAAATAATTGTAATCATTTCAGTGCTGCTTTGGTTGGGCATAGCATTGCTCAGCTGAGCACCTTTTGGTGCCTAGCACCCTAGGTAAAATGACTTGGTGCCTAGAGGGGCACATTCATCTTTAAGGGTGTTGGTCTTATTATTATAAACTGCACCATCCAAGTACATACTGCCACAGTCAGCCATCGGTTCCTCCAGTTGCACTTCACTGTATAAGCAGCAATACAACAAATTTGTGCAGCTGCTAGATCTTCAATCTCCTCCCCACTTGAGTTGTCATTCTTGGAGTCGTCGGAAAATAGAACACGGCATAAATTGACCTTTTGATCGAACACACAAGGCTAATTAGGGTTCTCAAACAAAGATCTAAAATCTAGCACGTCCCAAACTCCAAGCCTCTATATCTATTCCTCAGTTTTATATTTCTCCCAAAGTTCATGTTTCCTCATAATGAATCCAGTTTTAATGGCCAAACTTCAGCCTAAAAGTTTAGGGTCCTGATCACGAAAAGATGTTTCTAAGAATATCACATAACGTTTATACAGTGCTTTCCAGAAATATTTTTTTTATCAATATGTGCCAAACAAATGATCTGAAGATCAATTGATAACAGAGAGATAGGTCAATACCATACAGGGATTAACTTTACAAGCAAAAAGGTCAGCTGTTTGTACTTACTGATTGATTGGTTGCCCATCTTTCATAATAATGTGTGTATCTCTCCAGAGAGTTCTTGGCCATTTCTCTTCGCTTCTCAGCCTCGTCATACTGCAACCAGAAGAACCAATACACAACATCAGATGATTATACAACACTATGCAAGAAGCATAAGAAACGAAAATGTCTGAAAAAAACCAATATACCACTCCCTCTTGCTTTGCAGTCTCATAACGGTTACATGCATAAAAACCACCTGTCCTCTCTCCATGATCTGACCATGCACCAAGGCAAAGCCTGCAATCACATTTAATAAAATGAGTATATGCTTCGAAATGCACAGAAAAAAAAACTTGTTTTTCTTCTCTTCTTTCTTCTCTTTATGGAGAACAAAGCACAGAGGATGTTTAAAACAAACATGGATTAAGGCATTTAGCTCATATAAGCTGAGCTCTTGTTGAGTTGACAGTGTTATTAAGAAGATGCACTATAGAATCAAATCTGTTCTGGAGAGAAGTAATTCCAAATTTAAGTAAAAGAATGAGGTTGTGGATCGCTTATTCATAGTGTAAATCTGTATCAAAAGAATTCTGATGTTGCCAAGGCATACAAGATAGGATTGCCTGGTTGAGAGCAAGAGCACAACTTGCGTGCTAGCTTACCAACAAAATTCAAATTTGCAAGGTGGTGTGCATGTTATATGCATACACCCTTGATTTTTCTCAATTGGTCGCTTGCACTTCGGGCAAGGCTTGGAATTAGCCAATATCCTGAAATTCAATGAAAATATAATTTACTGTTAGGGAATGGAGAAGTTTTGAGAACAGAGCAGAAGACTTCCTGGGGAATTAATTATTATTTTGTACAAAGGCAAGTAGAGCATCACACGAATCATATTTACTGATAAGCAAGCCCGTGCTCGTGTGCTTACAATGCACCAAAAAACTGTATCCTCCAATGAGGCTACATGGGTAAACAATGAATGTGTATCCTCCAAACTTGATAGTTGCTAAGTTAATTGACAACATAGAAATAAGATTTATCTGATAAATTAAATGATAATTCCACTCTCCTCACAATGATTTTGGGAACAGATATTTATTGGGAAACAATACAAATCACAATGATTTTGCACTTTTAAGGGTTTCTGCTTTTGGTCCCTATCTTATCCCTAAAGCCATTAACCGGAGACATGGAGACTCTTTCTGCCTACAACCTGCCCAGAACCTTACAAGCAAAACATCACATGCAGCATGGATCACAGCACGAATTATTTCTATTGTATACAGCTCAGTTGACTACAAATTCATATACTAACTTTTCCACATCAATAAAAGTCTATCACAAGATCAACTTCCTATCATGAGTACTAGTTCTCAAAGCAGTTCAAGAATGAGCTAGGTAAAATATGTGCAGATATGGCCATAATCTTCAGAACCACGATAGCTATTCCAGTCCAACATCCCAAGCCCTAAATTGCATTCCCTTTATTGTCCTTCATTGATATCCTTCAGCCGCCAAAACAATACATGATTAAAGAAGAATAGTTCTAGATGTTGTTCTCATGTTCCATACCAGTTCATATTTTCAGACTCAGCACTGTTCTTCAGTATCCACTTGGCCACAGTACCACAATCAACAGGTCGGTGAGCTTCCTCAGTACACTGCAAAATCAAGTCCATATGAGATACAATGACAAGAAAATGAATTATCAGGTGTTCACAAAAGCGCAACTATTATGAAAATCATGTTTCTCAGAGAACTGCAAGAAAAACTGAGATCCTTGAAAGCTTGAAGAGACTCACGTTCCAGCAGAAGCTGTATGCACAGCGGCAGGTAACATCATAGCTCCCACTGCCAACAATAAAATCCACAGCATAATCACAGCCAGGAGCAGGGCACCATTTGGTCTACAAAATAACCCAAATAATATCGATTACACTGCAAAAAAAGAAGAAAAAAGTTCACAATAAACAGGCCCATTTTTCCTGGTTTCATGGGTTCATGGATTGTCATAAGTCACTAAAAAGATGACTGTCAAAGTATCATTTTATTGTGGGACTGATTCAGACAACACTAAGCTCAAAGAGAAACAAGTTCAAAAATAATGAACATGGAATTAAGGTCTCAATCTGAGGTGGAGCCTGCCAAATCAAACCCTGAACCCTGCTTCAGTTCCTCACTTAGCTGAATCCTAGAAGCACAAATTTCCAAACCCTGATTAGGCAGGGAGTCTTGGTCTTACTTCCTAAATTAGGATTAACAAGAAAGCTCAATGTAAGGCATGCTTGGAGCAAAGAAAAAGTCCTTGCTCACTGGTCCCTAAGCAAAGCCACAATCCTAATAGTTAAATAGTCAGAAAATAGTATGCACACCAAATGCTGGTAAAGAAAAAGAAGTGACTATGGATTGTGTTAATTATACAAGTAGAAAATTTATAATTTTGATGTTTAAAGATCACTGAAAAAAAAAAAAAAAAAGCTCATGCTTTAGCTTATGATCACAGCTAATCTTTACTCTTTTGCACTTAGCATCACTAAAAAGTGAGGTCAAAAGTATTAATTTGATATAAAAGAAAATAAATCCCTGCACATGCACATTTTAGAATGAAGTACCTTTCTATTGTCCTCAATATAAGATCTTATGAAATAACGAGAATGTTTCTCACTGTCTTCATTAGAAGTCAATAAATTAATCATATCTTGACCAATAGCAGCATTACAAGATGGATCAGGACATCGCAACATCAAACATCCAGGACCATCATTAATGGCTGTACTGATGTAACCTAGAAAGGAAAAATCAAAGAAAAAAAGGAAAAAAAATGTAAGTATAAGGGTTAAAGCAAAACATAATTATTTAAAATGTTGCAATGAGTTTTGGCATGCAGCACAATGAGCTATCAATGTCCAGGTGAAAATTGCTTCTCTTCAACAACATAGGCTAGAAAAGCAATCTTCCCTGCCATTACTTACACAGTTTCATCAGCATCCACAAAGAAGCAATTTCCATTTTTCCTACACAGCAATTGATGAGATTTTTTCCTAATACACAACTTTATATTATTGGACATAACTTTTAATACAACTGCTGAATCGGGCTGAAATTTTGCTAGAAAACTCTAGAGGCACTTTTACCTATGGAATTAAAATTTCGCAGGAGTGGCAGATGACCAGAAGTTACCATTCAGGATTTGCAATATTTTCCTAATTGAATTAGGATTTTTTTTCCTATTTGGTTTAGAATTCTTTTATTGTTTTTCCAGCTTTGTTTAGGATGTTTTTCATAGTATAAATAAGGTTATTTAGCTTGTATTTTGTGTTGTCGTTCTTGTTGTCTTTCTTGTGTTACTTCCATCTATGTCAGTTAGTATTAGAGCCCAACGATCTCAGGTTATTGCTTGATGTGTGCTACAATCTCAAGTTATTTTGTTTGTTGTGTGCTACTAAATAACCATGGTTGGAAGAGGTAGTTGAGCAAAACATGTTCGGATAAGAGATTCCTCTCAAGAGTGAAATGTTCAAAAGTTGGTGATATAACATACAAAGACAAATTACAAAATTAATTTGTAGACTGAACGTAATAAACATGCAAAGGCAAGTTGAAGAATTTTCACATCAATTAGCAGAGATGAAGAAAAGAATATTGGAGGATCGTGAGAAGAGTGGTCATGGAGACATGACTAATTTTGAGAACCCGTTTCAAGGGCATAAGCAAAGGAGGGAACTTCTTTATCAGGATGAATATGACATTGACACTAAAAAAATGTATGATTCTAATTCTTGTGTGGATTGGAATCAACCACCAAAATTTGATGAAGAAGAAGCTCAAGATGTCACTAAGCTTACGGGTTGCTGAAATCCTAAAAGCTATGTAAATTGGGATCTACAATGATTCTCTCGTGAAAGTGAAGAATTATTTGATACTCCAAAAGAGTGTTTTGGGGTTAACTTTTAAGATATTTAAGTATTTGAAATTTCTGGCCACGAAGAAATCAATGGACCAAGTTATTAGTCATCGCTAACAATTAAGTGTCAAAAGTTGATGTTTGAAGAATTTCAAGGTGGATTTGGAGTTGTTAACAAAGGTGTGTTGCCAACAGAAAACATCTTAGTTGTTGTCAAGGGCAAGAACGTCATGCTGAATTTTGAGTCAGAGTTTGAAAAGGATACTACAAGAGTTGTTGCACATGGTCTTCAACGTAACTCTAAGACTACTTTCATTGTTTGGGAGGACGAGCATGTTGTTTGTAGGTACGATGTTTCTAACGAAAAGGTTGGGCGGGTGAAAGGTTGAAAAATCTTCATTGGATATCCAAGAAATCAAGGCAAGAGCAATTTGAACTTGAGCAATTTGAACTAGTGCAAGAAAAAAAAATTAATACATAGCTTTAAATTATTGGGCATGACTTTTGATCCAACTGTTAGATTGGGTTGAAATTTTGCTAAAAGATTCTAGAGGCACTTTACCTATAGCGTTAAAATTTCACAACAATCAAAGATCAAGAAGGTCTTTCGATAATGACTAGAAGTTACTGTTTGAGATTTGCAATATTTTCCTAGTTGACTTGCCATTTTTTTTCTTATTTGGTTTGGACCTCTTATAATATTTTTTCAGGTTAGTTTAGGATGTTTTTCATAGTATAAATAGGTTATTTAGCTTGTATTTTAGAAGACTACTTAAAACGAAAATATTTAGTAATAAAATTTTGAATTAGGGTTTTCGTGTAATCCCTTTTCGGTATAATTTTGTGTTCTTATATTTGCTGTCTTTCTTATGTTGCTTCCATTTACACATGAACTTTGGAATCTTTTTAGATCAAAAGCATTTACATATGAACTTTGGAATCTTTGTGAATCAATAACACAAACCAGCTAATAAACAATAGAACCATTATATTTCTCACATGCTAACTTTCTTCCCAATGCCCATATAGACTTCAAAAACTACGTTTTGACATAACCATAATGACTACTGCTAATGGAAGAGAAGATAAACTTTCTACTCTGGACCTCTCACTAATATACTTCGTTTTGGAGTTATCCCTTCCTCCTTGACAGTATATTTTATATCAAAAGAGGTAAGACAACCACCAGCATTCGGTGCAGCACCCACATTTTGGTGTACTCTTCTTTCTTTCTAATGAAGAAGGAGCAATTCTACCCTATATTTAACAACTTGACAGCCACAGTTTCTCCATTTGTGGTGGTCACAACTGTAAGCATAATAGATATATAGCAAACTTCAAAACCACTTGGTAATGATGAGTACACCTCATCCTCATTTAGAAGAAGATGCTCAAACAGTGTAACCTCTACTTGTTCACATAATAACACTTTTTTGTACTGTATTTCCCACAATGATGAAAAAAAGAACAATAATAGAGGAGAAATAAGGAATTCATTAATCGGCTCCTGACAAGAGTAAGAGACTGCCCTTGAATTAATGATGAAATAAAGCTGACACGTTCGAGATAACACACCTCCACTATGACTTCCAAACTAATTGGGAAATTATTTACAAATATCTCTAACAAGGAATTCGGCTGGACCAGAAAAAAAAAAAAAAGCTGTTCTGCACCCCCGCATCTATTGCCATTAGGAATGCCATTATACAATTCAAAGCCCTAAACCAAATAGTTTTAATTTTGCAAAATAAACTTTCAGCTGGGAAATATTTTTGACTCCCTAAAATGCTCGGAACAAAACAAACAATGAAATCAACAACGTGAAAGATACTTCAAAGGTAATACATTTTTTTATGATGTTAAAGGAAACCAGACACGTCTTTTATGAAAAATCACAATAGTTTCACGAACATATCAATTATTAAGGCAGGAATACAAGAATAATAAAATGTCAAAGCATTATTCAAGATAACCTTACAACAAAACTAACAGAGATGAGGCTTTGATGTTCTTGGGATACAACACACCTGCCCAGCATGAATTGCAAAACGGATGACCACAAGCAGCAGCAAGCAATCTATCAGAAGGATAAGTTTCGAAACAAATCCCGCAAGTCATCTGTCAAAGCAGGAGCATTCATCGCATCAAATTCACAGAAAAAATATAATTAAAGAAAGCAAGCAAGCAAAACATAAACTGCATACTTCTCTACCATCAGGAAATGGAACAACCCGTTCCTCCAGTAAACCAACAGCCTTTCGAACCTTTTCCTCATCCGCAAACCATTCATCATGCACTTTACTCACACTCCTGTAAATCCAGAGGAATACAAATATTCTTCACTAAGATGTACACCCACAGACCAAAAAGGCTCATTTTATTCATTCAAACAAACAAAAGACCGTAGCATCCAATATGAAACCATGTCAATTACTGCCTTACCAGTTATAGTACCGGAGAAGTATACTGGCCGCAAACTTTGAGATGGAAAGCACAGTAGCTATCCTCATAACATCATCATCTTGTCGCTGCCGTATATCTTCTTCACTCAAAACCGTATAGTTTTGCTTTCACATTAAACAAATTCTTCAGTAAACGAATTACAAAATTCATTCCTAGAATTTACAGATTTGACAGAAAGAATCGAACTTTACTGGTAAACTACACAGATCAAAGCTTAAAAAGAGACACAACAAACAAATGGCATCAAATCAGGATGGTAATTACAGAATTGCCATGAGGAGTAAAAAAGTACCTGGTGGCGATGAGAGATGAGATCATCGGAATCATCCGAGTCGTTATCGATGAACTCATAATCGGCGACGTCAGCATCGTCGCTGTCGAAACCATCTTCTTCTCCGCCGCTGTAGAAATCATCCTCCGCCGATTCCGCAGCCGCGTCTTGCATATCGAACTCGTCCTCCGAATCCATTGATTTTGAGTTTCTTTGCGTTCCTTCAAGACCCTAAGAAATTGATACAAACTATAGATGATTAAAGAGATGGAGAGAGGAAGGGGTTGTAAGATAAGATGAAAAGACAGGGATGTAATGGAGATTGGCGAGGGAGAAATGAGAGGAAAGCGAGGGAGGAGAGAGAAGAAGAAATGCTTTATGGTTTTGCTTTACTTTATTTGTTTATTATTATTACTGCTGCTGCTGCTGTTACTGTTTGGAAGCAAAGGGAGGGGAATGAATGATTTTTTAAAATAATAATTAATTATTGTTAGGTTTGAATTTGATGGATCAGTTTTATTCAATTTCAATTTTATTAACCTATAAAAAAAATCATAGAAATCAATCTATGAGAATTTTGGTTGTGTTTAAGAGAGAAATGATGGGGTTGTTTTGACTTTTGATACAACTTTGTCACTTCCTCCCCTGGTTGAGGAAAGGGGATGCAGAGAGAGAGCCAATGAGAGAGCTTTTGCTTTTATTTAATATATATATATAATATACAATTTATTGGAGGGTGGACTGTAATAAGATTGGGAAGTTAAGACCTACAGAGAGATAGGTTGTCTGAACTCTGAAGAGGGAGGAGGGTGTACTTCCATTATACTGTAAAATGTTTTTTAATTTTCTTAATTTGTAAACTACACTGTTTAATTTCAGAGTTTTGGCTTAAAAATAACTTTTTTCTTCTATTAGGAAGAATAGTTATGATTTTTTAAAAGTATTTTTCATATTAAAATATATTAAAATAATATTTTTTTATTTTTTAAAATTATTTTTAAAATCAACACATTAAAACAATTCAAAACATATAAAAAAATTAATTTTTAACAAACAAAAAATTAATTTTTTATGGAACGTCGTCCCTGCTGAATTCCTCCACTAAATTAAATTTCCTATTTTGGTGAATGGAATGGACAAAATGGAACCTGGCTTTATGCTTTGATTAAGAACCTGTTTGGCTACGTGGTGGCGTTCACGTTTCCTACGGCTAAATTGTGTAAACTGATTAGTTAAGTAACAACTGCTTATTATTGTACATGGAGCCCATGCAATACTGTGTTTGAAACGCAGGAACAAAGAAAGCAGCTAGGAGCTGCTTCCTGCACGATGCAACAAAAGAACAATGCTTCACTGTTCAGTGAACAGTGGATGCATGGCTCCACTGTTCACTGAACAGTTTTTTATATATATATATAATCAGTGTAGTTAATTAATTTTACTCGCACTGAACGTGAACAACAATTTTTTTTTAAAAAAAATTAGTTTAAGGTGCATTACATTTACTTGTACTATAATCTCAATTTTATTCCTGGTAATATTTTACCTAATTTTGTAGTTTTTGTCGGATAAATTTTGTACGTAATGAAATTATAGATAGTTTAATGAAACAATAATTTTTTTATATATATAAAGTATGATTTATTTCACGATGTAATAACAATAGTTAACTCCATAATATTTAAATTAAAAACCATCAATATTAATATATATCCTGTAAAGTTATTTTATAACATCAATTTCAAAAGCACTTTTAACCAAACACATTAAATTACTTTTTTTTCAACCTCAATTTCAATCACAGTTTTAACCAAACACCTATTTTTTCAAACCACCCTCAACTAAAAGTACATTTTATAAAACAATTTTTTTCAAACCATAACCATAACAGCTATCACAATACCAATGGAAGCATTCCTTAGGCAAGGTATCGAGGAGAGGACAGGAGAGGACTTTTCTTTCTTCACGCATGCGTTATGTAGATACACACTTATACCACCTTTGTTTTTGTGTTACAGTAATATTTTTGAATTTTTTTTTTTTTAACTTTAATAGATATATATAATTGTTTTTAGATTATTTTGATGTACTAATATTAAAAATAATTAAAAAAATAAAAAAATACTATTTTAATATATTTTTAAATTAAAAACACTTTGAAAAACAATTATTATCACACTCACGTACACCCCCTTGAAAAACTAACTGTGCAGGTGGTTTCTGCCTGGGATCAAAAGAAAATGCCCCCAGGACAAGAGGATTCTGTGCCCACACCACCAATTTATGAAATCTCAATCCTTCTTCCCAGGAGATTTAGCCAGTTTCACTGCTGAAAAAGGATTGAACTATCTAGCACTGGTCTATCCTCTCTTTTAATTTTTTGATTGCCAATCCGAGGTTGAGATTAAAAACATGTGTACGGTTTCATTTATTTACTTCGAAATCTTAAATATTATTTAATTGAACTGGTTCTAATAAAAGAAGTGCACGATTCATGGTGAAATCTTAGATGGTGAATTTAAACAAAGATATATTGTCAATTTCATTCGACTGTGTCACCGAGTGGTTAAACCAAGTTCATTTCAATTTTCTACATTTTGATCAATCACCAACTCCACAAAGGTCAAACGAAACAGACGGCTGTGACGCGCACTTGATAATGATGGCACCAGTAATGGTCATCTTGCTTAACAAAAAGAAGGTTTTTTCACTATCGTAACATAGTTTAAAAAAAATATTAGAAAAATAACATGAGTTTAAAAATTATTAGAAAAATAACATAATTTTCAACGCGACTGCTGTTGAGAATAATAGGTTTTTTAAGATTTAATGGTTAAATTATAAGATTTAGGTATTGCTTGAAATTATGTTCTAAAGTGTTTTTTACTCGAAGATATATCAAAATAATATATATATATTTTTATTTTTGATATTATTGCATTAGAACAATTAAAAAAACTAAAATATATGATTTTAAAAAAATTTAAAAAAATAAAAAATTTGAAAAAGTGTGACATAACCGCACTCTTAAATAGTTAAACTATACCTTAAGATTTAATAACAAATAAAAAAGAAGGAGATAAGTTGATCTCCATGAGAGAGAAGAAAACAAAGGGAAAAAAAAAAGGGTTATCAAGAACACAATGAAGCTCTATTTTTGACACACTCGATATTATTAGAAAAAATCTTGACCAGATAATTCCAACTACATCTCGAAAAACCATCAAACAGGATCATAATTGATTAAAGGTTTTATTTAGGGTTAATTATGATATTGTTTAATAATTTTTATAGTTAAAATCATCTTGTCAAGATCTTTTTAACGATATAAGAAGCATAAAAAATGGATACCCAATATGGCTTTATCTTTCTTTTTATTTTTTTTTAACTTTTTTTTTTCACCTACCACATTAACCTATTTCTTTTCTATTTATTGGCTACAATATATTATTATTTTTTTATCTTTGAATCTTCATAAACTTTTGAGAGATTAATTAATTTGTAAAAGACATAAATTTTAAAACAGAAATGATATTCAGAAACGCCACTGTATTCAATTTTTTTATATCATTTTCCCAAAATCCTTTACTTTTAAAAAAATAAATAAAAAAGAAGATGGCTGGTGTAACCGGGAAAGGTAAGAGAGAGAAACAACCAAGGAAGCCCTAAAAGTGAAGCCGGCAACAACCGGTGTGGCTAGGGAACAGGTTAGAAAACTAGAAGAGCTTTAATTCAAGGGAGTCAACACAAGGGTTGGTTTTTCCTTTCCTTTCCCAGTCAGTATACAGGTTACAGGCAGAGGTTAGTTAAGCCAGCGTTGGCTTTTGGTGCTCAGAGATTTGTCCCATCCAGAACCTGCTTCGTACTATTCTCTCAAAACGAAGCAAGGCCTGTGGTCCCATGTATGGTATGGCATCTTTGAGTGAAACTGTCAAAAGAGGAACAATACTACGTGGAACCAGCCCCTAAAAATCAACAGGAATGGCACACCCACAGAAATCTGTGTGCTTCGCTCTCTTTTGCTTAAAATACAGCACCACCATAATTGCGCATACCTTTCCAAAGAAATCGACTGATAAATATAATCGATGGAAGGGTCGCGATCACAATCCAAAACAGACCACCGGAGTTAACACCTACGATTGAAAAGAGGCGACTTTGTCTCCTCTTTCACAGCGGTGACCAAATGATCACAAAAACTGAATGAAGTCAATGGTGCTCAAAAACTGGAATTTACAATAAACACGAAGAGTCCCAGAAATCCAATATACCTCCGAGCCTGCACTATCTTGTTGTTTCAGAGAGCACTGATCCAAGACATTTTCATGGAAAAGTTACCGAAAAAAAACAGTAACACATATTGGAAGAGGCATCTGATGAGAATAATAGCTTTCTGCATTGTATAAGGGGACGAGAACAGAATTTGCCACAGCTCGCTATATGATTGTTCTTTTCCTGGTCTGTTTCAGAAACTCGGCTTTATCAACAATGCCCCCGATAGTTCAAAGATGGTTCAGCGACCCTTGCTCAGTGGATGCTGCGGGTCCCCGTCGGCAATGGTGTAGGGAATCCTGAAAAGAAATAAAGAATATCTTTAACTGCAGTTGTTCCATTCTGTTGCTAAAACTGGAGTCTTCTCAGCTGTATTGATAAATCCACCCTCTAAAAACGTACACGCCAAGATCATCCCTGCATCGAATTATCATGGAAAGGGGTGTAGTAAATAAATAGAATGGGAATATTTCATGCACAAATAAAACAGTCAGTCATCTGGGCTTGGCAAAAAGGAGTCAGTGAAAACGAGGTGGTGACAAGTAGGAAATTTTGGGGTTACTCGTCCTCCTACTTATTTGGAATTTGTCACTAATTTTGTGCTTTCATTTGTAATGTTGTGTTTCTCAGCTATGGCTTAATAATTTTCATGAGATTCTTCACTTTCTTGATTTGATGTTCTTCTAATTTGATAGTCAAAACCCAAGACAGAATAAATAAATAAACTCAGGTAGACAACCTAATAGAACAACTTCATGAGTTGTTCTTCTATTAGTGCAAGGCACCACGTGTTGTTTATTTTGTGCACAGGTTCATTTAATTCTTCTATACCTACTTTCCCAAGGGAAAACAACACATCTAAGGTCCCTAGCTCTTGTAGTTGCCAGTTGGACCAAACGAACAGAGTCGGGGAATTTCATATATTGGCAGATCATCTGTGCATCCAATATTAATAGTTACGGGAGCCTTGTCTTTGTGGAGGGAAGACAAGTCTACTAGTTGTTAGCTACAGCATCAGAAAACAATAGTGCGGATCCATACCCACTGCAAACTCTAGATGGGAAGTAGTGGCGCCTTCTCATCATGTTCAACACGATGACTAGCCTGGATGGAAAATAGCAAAACAAGATGTTACATTCATCAATCGAAATCTCAGAAAGACTATTTTAACAGAATTGAACATGAAACTTCTCACATCGTCATTTGCTCCAGCTGCCATATTTATGAAGGATGAATCCTTAGATCTGGCATGTCAAACAGAATTTCAGTAAAAATATCAACTAAAAAATCAGAAAGGGTTGAAAGCAGCTCAAAACTTTATTGGTTAAGAACATAAAAGAAACGTCTCACAAGGAAGAGAGGTTAAGCAGATGATATGAATGCTAGTGTCCTTCTCAGTGGAATAATTCAAAGTGACATGGAATGGCAAAAGCTGTGATATGGGATCCACAAGCAACATTAACGAGAAAATGAGCAGGAATCAGGTTGACTAATAGAAAAGACACGGTTCTGTGGTCATGGAAACTGATGGAAAACTTTCTTTACCATAGCAAAGGCATAACACCTTCATGCCTTGCAAATTGGAAATTGACTTTCAAACATCCACTGCGCATTAATAATCTACCGTTGTATTCTTTGTCCTGAGGATTTCCTTCATTGTTATATCAAACAGTCCACATGCTTGTGCTCAAATAGATGAGATAGTTTCAACTAAGTGGAACATGACAACCTAACCAGAAGGCAAGATGGATTTTTTATAGAGTCCAATTCAAAGCAATCAAAATACAATGTCTAAATTCAGGCATTCTATCTCCCGAATAATATTCTAATCCTAAGGAGCCCAATGCCTCAAGGTCACAAAAAATGAGCTTGAGAAATATGGATTTGGAGTGCCTCTACTATAAAGACAAATGTGCCTGTGCTCTCCTGGAATTCCCCACCATTCCAGAACAGAAGACTGGAGCCTGTCCATTTCTTGACTAGCTGAGCAAGAAAATAAAATAGGAATGACCCTGGCTGCATTCATAGATTACTGGTGCTGCATCATGTAGGAAGACTATTTTTTGTATTTTTGGGAGAAAAAGTATTAATACTGGGAGTTCAGAGAAGTGCTGTCCCTAACAATTATAGCAAATGGTAAATGAAAAAGGTGCAAAAAGAGAAAGAACCAACCTCTGGTTGTTCTGACTATCAACCGTTTCCAAACTACCATTTTGTGGTTCATCCTTAACCTTCGAAAGTGGTGAAAAGAACTGAAAAAGACATGATAAACAGTATCATGTAAGCCAACTATCCAGACAGGGAAATATTCCCTCTCCCTCACCCCATTCTCTTCCTCTCCTTCCTGTCTCGTCCCCCAAGCTGCCTGTCCAGTGAGCAAAATAAATGAAATATATGCCAGATCTAATATTTACCTGGTGCATGGAGATAAACACGATAGAGATTCCTAAGATAAAATTCATAGTCAGGGTATGACCAAAAAGTACAGCAGATGCTATTCCAGTAAAAATTGTTGCTACTGTTGACGAGTACTTTTTCAAAATTGTATCTGCATGAATCAGAGGAAATTTTGATTTAGTAAATACAGAACATAAATGCGATTGACACCAGTACTTGAGATAAGTGATTTGAGTCTAGAAAGTACTCTCTTAGTTACTTTCATAAATTCTTCTAGTCTCTCGTTTCAATTTCCACTATTTGTGAACAAGAAATGTTAGGATGTAATGAGAGCCTATTCATATATTAATACTTGAACATCATCTTTGTGAATTTTCCAAGTGCTATCAATAGTCTAAATCTTCTAAGTAAATTCTTCGTTGCTGATTCTCCACAATTTTCTAAATGCCAAGACATCTTACATCCAACTATTTTTGTCAATCAAAACTTCTAATAACATGAAGCAGCGCACTCAATGACAACTAAAGGATTGGGAGTTTTGTATGAAAATTAAGTGTGAAGTATGAAGCCTACTTATCCTTAATCATCAGAAAACAGCTGCCTTAGATTTTAACCAGACAAAAGGAAAAGAAGAATAGTATAATACCATTAGCTCTGTTCTTAAACCTTTCCAAAGATTATCTAATTGAAATGAATGAACTACATGTGTATACAGACACTTTTCTCTTTTAGTAAAGCATAGGTCACTAGCTTTTCAATAGTGAAAATTATAGACATCCAGGAAACAGCTGAAAGATAGTGATGCGTAAGAATGAAGAATATTAATGAACAAAATGGAAAATCACCTGCATATTTGAAGAAGAAAGAAGATAAAATCCCTTGTGCTGCATTATTACATATCAACAGCATGGTAGCTTTTGAATGCCCATGTAGTATATCCAAGCTACTTGGACCTAAACTTGTAAAGATATGGAAATTTAAGCAAAAAATCAAATTTACATATACTTTTACAACCATGAAGTAGCATTTCTGATTCATTAGTCCTCAATGCTTGCACTATACTATTAACCACTCAAATCCAATACATAAAAAAACCCAACAGAGCTAATGGAATACCCTGTTAGAACGCATTCAGGAACAACATGCAGCATGCCCATACCTATAAATAGGGCAGTCACAAGAATGGCTAGGAAGTTGAATATGGCACCATACCCGTACAGGAAAAGGTTCTGAAAGCCATGGAGCACAAACTTTCTTGTAAGAAAATGTATAAAATAATCTTTCAAAAAGAAGGCATAATAAGCATTAAGTTTCTAAAATAGTAAGTTTCTGTATAGGAGCATCTGGTGGTGGAATTAGCCAAGAGGTCCTGCAACGGACCCCACTATTCACTCTCAGGTTTGCCTGAGAAGGGAGCAATCCATGAGGAGACCATTGTATACTAAATTTAAGTTAAAGGTCAATAAACAACATAACCAAAAAGCAATAAGCATCATATTCTATAGCACTAGAAACCACCTGAAAAAAGCAATAAGCATCATATTCTGTAGCACTAGAAACCACCTGAAAAAAGCAATAAGCATCATATTCTATAGCACTAGAAACCACCTGAAGGTATATGCTAGTCTCAAATTGACTCTTCAAAGCATACTCATTGTAGACTGAAGCGAATGATGGAACAGTAACCTGCATTAATTCCAGAAGTTAGCTCCTACGATATTACATTGTCTAGAACAACCTGATATGTTATTGTCAAAACCAATATGAGACCAATGCCATAAATCCAAACTGCAACAGGAACTGGCTAAGCTGCTGGTTTGGGAAAAAGGTGGACCAAGTATATGCAAACACACTGAATGACATCACATAGGAAATTTTATAGCCAGTCCTCCTACTTAAAAATTTACCACTCCAGTATATACAAGATATTATGGGGGAAGGCAATGGCATTTAGAAGGCAGTACATGGGAATGTGTAGTCAGGCCCAGCAGGTGTTGACCTTTATTTCCTTGTTGAAGCTATCTTATCAGCCAATGGAAGGACGAGCCTATGTGTTTATGAGAACCTGCTTGGTCAAGGAACCAAGGTGGGAGAGAAGAGGGTCAATCTCCAGCTTCTGTCATTAGAGCTATATTTCTGAAAGCCATTCTTATAACCATAGCATTTCATGACATATTTTCAGTCCTACAAATTAAATTTCTCTCAATCCTTTATTTTTTTTAAAAAAAAAACAGAATTCCATAGATGTTCACCAAGAAAAACTTTTTCCAGCACATGTATGTGAGTCTACAGGATACACATATTTTTAAAGCCTCCTCGATAAAGTAAATTTCCTGCCATGGCCCTGGATATATGTATGCATATATGTGTGCATGAGTGTGTCTGGTGCATGTTGTTTGTTTATCTCTATTTTTTCTGTTCTTTCATGACAAATTTTCCTTCCCTGTTAAAGATGAAAGAATGCATATCCAATCCAAGCTTGCATCCGGGCAAGTGCATGTTGTGCATCTAATTCATTGTGCCTTGACATTCCAGCAATTCCACCATCGAAAACACTTTTGACCATCAAGAAAGAAGATAATTGCATAATATCTAATGACTGACAGGAACAAAATCTATGCATATTAACGCAGGACAAGTATACAGGATACATACAAAAATTAGTGTGTACAAGTATGCCCCTGTTGCAACTGAAAGACCCATTGCAGTGGAGCCTGCAGGCAGAGATTGTATCTGATTCAAACTAATCCCAATGAGCAATAGAGCAAGAGCTTCCCACTGCCAAAAAAAAAAGACGAATCAATATTACAGGTATAGGTAAAAAAAAAAAATACTAGTTTGGCACACGCTTTCTGGGCATCCAACTATCCAACCAACTATTCTTCTTCAATTTCAGAATCGAAGTTGACATGCATCAATGAGAAACAACTTTCATACTCACCTGAATGATTGAAAATCGCCGTTTCATGATCACCTTCAACAACACAGCAATCACCAAAACCTGACATGTTTATAATCCACAATGGAAGACTTAATGTTAAATAATGCTCAAGAAAAAGCAGCAAAAAAGACAGTGAGTTGATCATATTATCCTTCCATGAAAAGACGGGAACAAAGTCAGGCTATAGATAGAGGCAGTTTTTACCTGCATCTTCAACTTTCAAATCCTATTTTACAGACAGATGTATCACAGTCAAATGAACTGACACTGAAGAAGTCTACATATTCATTGGAATATTAAAGAGTAGATTGAGTCTTAAATGTGCAAACAAGAATTCTACACTATAAGTGAGCGGGAAAATAATTGATCATGAACCCGAATGATAGTTGAAAGCACATTATTAATTATGTATGCACTTCATTAAGCATAAACTATAGATATTTTATATAAAAAAATCACAATTTGAAATGTCCTTTATACACATCATGCAATGAGCTACCTTCAGGTTGCTCAGCATCTTCACCGTTGCAGGATTAAAGTAAAGCTGCACAACAATAACTAGGGAAATTAGAAATTAGAACTGCCACAACAATTTAATCCCCAAAAAATATTAGCAACAAATTATAGCTTCAAAAAGTTGCACTTCTACTGAAAGAAAAAACAAAGCACTTCTCTCTTCCCAGAGTCAAGAGAAAGATAATCACGATATATTATGTAAAGAATATTTTGCAGTTGGTTCAACAAGAAAAATTATACCTGCATAGTAAACTTCAAATAATTGTTAATAGCATATAGGAAAGCTGGAACAGCAAGAAGCATGTTGTTTCGAGCAGCCTGCGGGGAGAAGAAAATAAATACAGCATCTTAAAGTTCAGAAAGTCTAATCCTGCCCAAGCAATATAGCACTCAGAAAGTCATGAATGGAAGATATAAATATGAAAAATGTGCACAGAAAAGAGACATATGAAACCAGTAAACTTCAGGGGATTCAAGTCAAAAAATCAATATGGTTTAGGCAAAATGGCAGACAATGACCAGACAAGGAAAAGGTACATGAGATACAAATGGCAATAGAAGAGCCTCAACATTCTGTTATAAAAGACGGGCACAAGGTAAACCGCAAAACCAAGAAAATATTCTTTGAACCACATTATTGCATTCAGATATAACATGTTGAAGAATCTTAAACTCTCCAGAAAGGTATGGAGAAATGCAACTAAAAAACACCCTCTCTGTGAACTCACAAATGATCTAGAGTTTTCTTTTACGAATAACCACATATACCCCCAGAGCATACAAGGTTCTCAACCAGAACATGCACGATTACATTCAGTTTTGTCTCATTTCCTTTAGCTCCATAGACAAAGATTTTTATAGCACGAATCATGAAAGTTGACACTTTTTTCCTTCAAAGTAGTAGAAAAAAGGGTCAAATTAATATTACTTATTAGCAAAAATGATGTGCTTTTGAAATCAGAACAAACCATATTGATCACAAAAAGCATTATTTTTGGCCATTCAGCAAGTCTACAGTACACTATTTGTGAACGGGTAAAAATCAATAGAAGAGGCAACATGCAATGCACCACTTTTGAAACTGATGTGTGATCCAGAGCATCCATAAGGCCAAAGGAATCTTTGGAATGTTGAAAAAAAAAATTTAACAGCTTTAACAAGTTTCCAAGAACTAATAATGAGTTGTTTTATACGTACAAGAATAATAATGATAAAGTCAATGTAATTCCATATCAGAAAGTAAACTAGACAGGGAAAAGCTAAATATCACTCACAATATACACCAATCCAAATTGCAATCCTGATAAATACTAAAGTACGTCACTTACCTGGACAAAGGTAGAGAAAGAAAGAAGAGATTTCTCCCCGACTTTTTTATGTCGAGCCTGAGGAAACAAAAATCAAGAAAAATAAAAATAAAGAGAAGACCTAATGAACATTTACAAAAAAAGAAAATAACATAAAAGACAAATCTGCAACCACAATTCACAAGAAAGTCTGGGACACATCCAGTGACATGTTTCTTACTACAATGATGGTTCCAACTGTCAGGGTAAATCAACCTAGCTGAATGCAATTTTGAGTACACCAGGAAACATTAACTAAGACTATAAGAAAAACCAGGCTTAAAGAGCTGACACGTTTGAGGAATGGGAAGAGCCACATTATCAATGATTTTTTTAAGGTAAAACAGTAATTAAGCATAGGACTGATATAGGAAAAGGTACCTTATTAATAATGCTAGAGAAGCAGTTTTATTCAAAGGTATCCTAGTTTCTTGTACTAAAACTCTGATTGCAATTTGAAAACAACAACTTCCAAAGGAGCCTGAATTTTTTTGGGATTATGTCAATAATGGAAAACGTAGCATTTCTCATGTATGATATCATATGATCTAAACAACATAGATTCATTCATGCCGACAAAATTTCTTTATCCCATCATATTTTTCTTATCCTCATAAGGTGTAATGTCGCTTCAAGTTCCATTCTTAGATGTAAAAAGAAAACTCTCACAAAAATGGTTGATTGCTAGACAGTTAGCAGATGAGCTAAATTACAAGCAGCTAGGCATTAACTTCCTTTATTATATACTTCATTCTTTACCATGGTGTCCCTCTTTTGACACCTTTTTCAATACATTTTCCTCTTATCACAGCAAATAAATGAAACCTTCAATATACAAAAAAATCTGTACAGAGTTTTAGTACAAGATTATGGAATCATGCAATATACGGGGTTAAGTACTCTCTTTCAAGTAATTGTGACCTACTTGAGAAACCTTCAATATACAAAAATCATTTCCACTTACATTGAACTACCTTAGTAGCAAAAAGCTAGCTTAGCTAGTAAACAGTAAACTGATTCAGTATCATGCTAAAGAGACCTAAGATCAATCCCCTCTTACACCCAGAGACACAGAGGATAATGGTTACCTGCATTTTGCACCAAAGCTCAGTGGACTTCACAGTGGATTAAAAGAAAAGCTAGATTGAACTATATTATAGCGAGTAAAGGTAACATTTGAGCAAGATATAAATTATTCCTCCCCAGTCTAGGATATATCAACAACAGTAAATTTCACCACTTTATTCATTTTCACCATCATTTGCAAATAACTTCTAAGCAGTCTTCCCTCCTCACACTATTTTTTCTAAGCAGTCTTCGATGTCTTTTAATCACTCTTTCCTGTTCGATCCCATACATTCAAAATAACAATTTATGGCAACAATCTCTGTTATGCTGTAAAATTTATTTAAAAAGAAAAGGGAGGGGGTGCCAAAACCCACACACAAAAAAAAAGAACTCAGTGGCATTGACAGAACGAATGAAGAAAAAGATAATACCTGGATCAAGAGCATGAAGATTGCAAAAAAAACTTTTGCAGTCTCGGTGAGGAAATTAACACTTATAGGACTATAATCGAAATTCCCATTATGCTTTGAAATATACACCAATATAGGCTGCAACATAACAATAACAAAAACAAAAAATCTTAAGCATCAATTCAATAAGTTGATTTTTAAAAAAAAGAAAGAAAGAAAAGAAAAGAAAATCACCTGGAGACCGACAAAGATGCAATCACCACCGACCAAAAGAAGATTAAGAACGCGTGCTTTAGACGACACATCGCTTCTATGTCTATCGTATGCTCTCGCTACTGCTTTACTGTTATTATTATTTGCTGAGATTTTCGAGTGGCATTCACTGCACTCTATCATGTCTTCTCCTGTCATAACAAAATAATCAAAAATTACATTTTCACTCAAAAAATTTGAAAAAAAAAACCCCGAAGCATACCTTGAGTGAGTTGGATCTTGCAGAAGTGAAAACGGCGAATGTGAAGGAGAGAGGAAGAGAAATCTGCCTTCGGTAGATCAGAATTCAGAAACCAAAATTTACAAATTTATCATGAAAAGCAAAATAAAGAGTTTAAGTTTTGTCTCTCTGTTTGGTTTGATGATAGCCGAAAGAGGGAGAGACGGAAGTGGAATTATTATTATTGATGCTGTCTTATTTATGTTACGCAATTATATAAAATAGTGAAAAGAAGATAATGGTGAAATGTAACGTCACTCGCCGCTTCTCCGCTCTCAAGACTCTCTACTGTCTAGTGTCTACGGCTCCCGGATCCTTCTTCTTCTTCCCTTAGTTAGTATTATTTTATTTACTGTTTTTATTAAAGGTTATTTTCTTTCCAAGAAAAAAGCTTGTTGATTTTTTTATTTTTTTAATTAATAATACTTCGGATTCGGAGCATGATTAATAAGTTGGAAACAAATATCTTAAATTGCATTCATCAAAAAAAACATTTGAAATTTAAACTTAGTTTTGTATAGTGTTTACAGCCATGCATGCAGGAAAAATATTAAATTTTTTGTGTTTTTTTTATATAATTTAAATATATTAATGTTAAAATTAAAAAATATATATATATGTTTTAATATATTCTTAATTAAAAAACATTTTTGAAAAGAAAACTTAGTAAATAGATTATGTATCGTAAATTGATAAACAAGTTTAATATTTATTTATTTTTGAGAACCAGCTTATACCCGTCCAATTCTCAGCTTTAATCAAAAACAAGATGTTCAAGAAAAAATCTCCCTTGAAGGGAATGAACTGTTATTTTTCATATGCGGTGAAAGGTATCTCATTCCATAGGAATTTAGAGATTCAGCTCACAATTCATTCCGTAGGAGCTTGAAAAGTAATCGCTTGAATCCTATCGGTGGCTGTGTGGATACCGTCCATTCCAAATCCATATTAATTAAGCTTCATTTACAGAATAAAGTTGACGTTCGAGGAGTTCAATAACTCTACAAGGCAATTGCGTGGGCATTAAGGTATATAAATGCTAATGGGTCCCGTGTCGGCGTTGATAATCAACGAAGCACACAGATCCCTGAATTCTTGAGAGATTGTATTTGTATGTTCTTGACTCCTGGTGCAGGGCAATTTCAGACGCACAGGAAACTCAAGAAAGTGATGTTTTTTTTTTCACAAGCAAGACTTTGATGGATCCAGAGTGTTAGCTGCAGTTTCTTTATATCTATAATCAACAAGATGCGACGAGCATTTGACCAGAGAAGAGAGACAAGATCTCATTGATGCCATTGTTACTGTAGGTGGTTGGGTGATTAGCTAGTCTCACCTCACCTAAAGCACATACATATTCAAAGTGCATAAGATCAATTAACGTTAGGGCAGTCAGCTGTGAGCAGTTTTAATCCGACCATCAAATTTCAATATTTTGATAAAAACAGTGCATAGAAGAGAAACTCACGGCCATGATTTCATGATCACCTCACATAAGCTACCTAGTGGTTTAAAAGGGAAAGAACACTCGAGTCTTTTTTCTTTTTGGTTTGACAATTAAAAAAAAAAGAGAGAGATCTGCACGCTTTTGACAAGACACTTCAACAAACGATTGGTGGGGCTAAAGATTTTACCAGAATTAAATTGCCAAAGCTTGTGGTATGCCTTAGCATCATCGAGACTGGTTGAACAACATGGAAACAATGAAGAAAACAACACAAGATGCACAAAGAAACCGCAGAGCAGACACAAAGGTTAAAACAGAGGATGTCTCGTGAAAGAAAAGTACCCTTTTTGTCAGGTAGCAAATTTATGCAAACACAGTAAGAAAAATGGTGTGCGTTACTTCAGTATCTGCTCTCTAGGACAATACATATCTAAATTTAACAACTTTCGTCAAATCTATCTGGTTACTACAACCGCAGATTTTAACAGCTACAACTGCTAATGTTGCCGCACCCTTCCCTTTATCTCCCCAAGGACACGAAACAAGAATGGAACTTGTTAGAAATTAATTTCATGTGGAGCTTGAGAAAAATATAAATAAAAGTGAAACAAGTTTCCATCTTGCTGATTTCTATAAATTGCAACATCTCTTCTTCTAGATTTTGAAGGAAAAAATACAGGAATGTATATCTGCAATTATAATTGGAAAAATAAGAGATGGACCTAAACGCAGCACACAATGTCCTTGCATGCTCATACAGCTGCAGCTTTGAGGGAAAGAAAATCAGAAATTTTGTTGGTGTAGAAATCTGGTTGGATGGAGTTGCCTGGACTTTGAAGCATTGACAATGAGGTCACACCTTTTTGGAAGAAAATCCTCGATTAGAGTGCATATAATGTACAGGCAAAAGTTAGGAGAGGAAAATCTGCATTAATTAGTTACCAGAGAGAACGAGAAGAGTTTTGCAACCACCATTTTGTCCAAACAGAATATCAGTATCCAATCTGTCCCCAACCATGCATATCTGTGACTTGAGAATCCCGAATCTGTTTTTGATCAAATATATGAAAATAACATGCAAAGGTGAGGAAAACTTGACCACTGTAGCGTGTTTATATGGAAGTTAGAGGTCATATTTTTTTCTCTGCTACTGATAAAGAAAAGCAACCACTTGTTAGAATGGAATTTCCTATACTTGTGCAAGACCAACCTTATAGCAACACAACAGAAATAGCATTCACGAGAAGGTACTCCATACAGGTATGATTGGTACTCGAAGCTCATTTGGTGAAACGATGGGGTGGTTTGAGGTAAATCCTAGATTACAAACTTGCTGACCAAACAATACTTGCTTAACCATGAATAATATGAATTCAAATACATGGTGGTTGGTGGACATGGAATCCTATAATTTGACAAATTGATGTAGAGAATGCTTAGGCAGTGTTTGAGCTGTCTGCAAATCATGCATTTCTCATCCTGAGTTTGCTCAATTCAAAGAGATTGGAGAATAAAAGAAAAATTAAAGTATTGTAAGCCGTACTTGTTGGCTAAGTAATCCATCATAAAAGTTGAGGGCTTTCCCACAACTAATGGCTCACGCTGAGTTGAACCAACGAAAGCACCGACCATAGAACCACCGCCTGAAATTATATATTAAGCACACGTTATAATGGATTCTGGAAAAACATGCGAGGAACATAAATAAACATAACATGGTGACAGGTTTGATCTGAACAAGTTAGTCTTACCCAAAAGGAGGATGCAAGGAATTATCATAATGTAAACCTCCAAAATAGAGTAGTGCAACAGTAGTTGCTTGGACCAGTGTCTTGCATGTAATTTAAACCATAATCCTAAAGTGGGAACAGGTATCTGGAAGTCTAATCCCAACTGTTTCTCGCTATTCCTATACTAGCTCATATTTCTACATGTGTTACAATAGAGCTGTTATCACATAACACTCACTTATTAACCACATTTGCATACATTTGAACCTTCAAGCTGTCAATACAAAAGGACAGCTTTCACCTATTTTTTAGTCCATGTACTCAAAGTCCTCGATAATCATGTTATCATATCTTATTGATGCTGAAATTGCATAGATGGAACTGATTTGAACTTCATGTCATCAGAACACACAATTTAATGTTTGGAAGGATGACAGACAACTCCATTAGTTTACTCATTGCTGATATGTAGCTCTTCAAAAGGCCAAGGGTGTACAAGTCTTCTGATGCCACAGTTTTCATTTGAAATTGGCATCAAGCTGAATATTGGAGATCATTACATATTTCATTTTCTATACATCATGCGTCACAACCTATATAACCTTAACACGATTAGAAAACAATGACACATAAATTGTGATGAGGGGGAGATGAGAACCTGCCCACTCCTGAGCATCTGTAAGATGGGTGACTGCATCGCGATTTGTAGCAATGAAGAGGCATCCAGGATTTTCCCTTATACAGAGTGTTCCATACTGGACTTTGTAGTAGTTGAAATAGCGATCAAATCCAACAACAACTGCCCCAACCTAGAAGCAATGAAGAAACATCTTTAGCAAGCCTAAATTTTGGGAAAGGACGCTACATTGGCTCCTCAATTGCAACTGTAACAAAACAAAACCTAGGGATGTCCAACTCAAGTTGCCTGTCAAGGAATGCTCTATTGAAAGGAAAAGAAAAAAGAAAAGAAAAGAAATTTACATCCTTATCGTGCTCCATTAGAAACCCAGGCTTCAGCTCTATCTTTTTCCCACCATCTTCCTGTATAAGTGAACAGTACAAAGTAGAAATAACATATTAATCCAAAAAGCTACTGCTAACCAGTCAGTAAGCTAGAAAAATGGCATTAGCAGAAACACAAATTATTGCAAGTTGAATATTTCAAAGCTGAATATTGAAACACGTTGCACAATGTTGAATCACTCGTGGCAATTTCTGGTATCATACTATCAACTAAAAGCTGAATATTTCAAAGCATGTATAAAAGATGAAGTGAAATATAATGCAAATTGGAACTCAAACATACTGGCCCACCGAGGTACTGAAATCCAGCAAGCTCAAGCTCCTTCAAGATGCCATCCTCACCAACCACGTAAACCTAAAAATCATGCCCGGATATCAGTCCACTATCAACCACTACATCGCATAATCTTCACAACTGTAACCACACAATTATAACAAAACCTCTTTCTAAGAAATTCATTACAAAAAAAAAAAAAAAACCTTTTTATCTTTTGGGAAATCAATTGACTTCAAATAGGCCGCAGCTGCAAAGGATGATGCGAAAATTTCTTCCTGAAACAATGGGATGGATATAAAGAAGTTGCTGAAACAAAACAAAAGAATAGAAAAGAAAGGGTTGTGACTTACTAACCTCACTGACATCAAGACCAAGTGTCTCGAACTTTTTACCATATTGTTTCCTAGACTTTGTTGAGTTGTTTGTAACAAAAACTAGTCTCTTCCCCTGAAACCAACAAAGAAAACCCACAATCTTACAAAAGAAAATAAACACTAACAGCACAAGAAAAGAAGAAGAAAAATGCACTATCACATAAACTAGATACAAACCCTTGAACGGAGCATATCAAGAGTTTGAGGGACGCCATCGATCAATTTATCTCCTTTCCATATAACTCCTGCAAATCATTCTCCCCTTCATTAGTACATGAAAAGAGAAAAGAACTTCTTTTTTCATTCAAGAAATGAATTGAAAAGAAACTTAAAAGAGAGCGAGAGACACTGACCATCACAATCAAAGATGAAAGTCTCAACAGAGTCAATGAGCTCGTCTGCGTTTTTTAAAGGCTGAGCTGCTGCTGATGCTTTGGTCGTGAAATTCTCCATTCTTGTATTGCACTTTCTACTCATGTTCAAATTTTTGTTCCATGTGGTACAGTTTGTGAAATTATGAGAGAGTCCTCTCAGACCCAAGAATTTAGGGATTGTTGGGTTTACTTTGCACAAGATTCGAGATGGAGATGTTGAAGAGGAAGAAGAAACAGCAGACACTGAAACAACTGTCCTGCTTAGCATCTCTGTCTCTGTGTTGTGGTACTCTTTTTTTCTTTTCTTTTGTTCAGGGAAAAAAATTATTAAATCGTTCGAGCTACAGCTTTCTGAAACGGTGGTCAGTTTGTGGCCGTTATGGTTTTGGAGGGTTGTGTGGGTCCGTATGTGCTTTTGGGCCTTGGAGGTTAGGATGACCTGAGGGTTTGGGTGGATGGACTTTGTTCATCATCCAATTTGTGGTCAAATGTCTCTATCTATTATTTTTTTTTAGGTTATCGTGAAAGTTTTAATTTTTTAAATGTAAGAAAATCCAAGGTCTATGAAGATTTTTTTATCATTGTTATTAAACTAGTCGTTTTGAAAAAAAAAACCTTTTAATATTTCTTTTATCTATCTTGATGAACATAAGATTTTTACTCGAATTGTTATTTCTAATTAAAAAACATTAAATAATTATTACATCGAGTTAACAAAAAATATCAAATAATATATTTAAATTTTATGCCTGATTAAAATATAAAAAAGATCATAAATATGATAAAATCATATTTATAATCTATTTAAGAATTTAAAAAGTATTTTAATTGAATTTTTATGAAAAAATTATTATTAGTATTGTTATTTTCATGTCATATACATAATAATTGAAACCAGAATTATTAAAATTGAAATAAAAATTTATAATTGTGTTTAAAAACCACGTAAAAAATAAAAAGGTAAATGAATATAATCGATTTTTTTAAAACTAACAAGAAAAAAACCATCTTCAAGACTGGAAGCTTTCAATTTCAAGATTGAACTTCGATTGAAGCAAGGCACGAGCAGAAAAACCTGTGCGGATCGTGAGTGGACGGGAGATAAATTAGAGGCTACAATACCGGGCATTAATAATCTATGTCATTTAAATGTTTTTTTATTTAAAAATATGTTAAAATAAAATATATATATATATTTTTAAAAATATATTTTTAACATTAGTATATCAAAACGATCTGAAAATATCAAAAAAAAACATTTTAAACAAAAACATATTAAAATTTTTAAACACATGATTTGTACTATATTTCTAAACACACCTTCAACCCGCCATGCATTATGCTTGTTGTACTGTTTCTTTGTTGGCTTGTTGTACTGTTTCTTTGTTGGTGTGATATTAGATTCCTTTTTCATGAATTAAATTCAGATCTTTGCTTGTGAATTGATTTTAATTTTTAGAGTGCTTCGGTAATTTCAAGGATGGTAAATAAATTTATTTCTCATATACTATTTCGACTTAAATTTAAATGAAGGATGCATATAGGTTGGGTTGTGTAAACCCTAGCGAGAGAGAGACTTGCTTTGATTTCTATACACCGAACCCGACTCGAGAATACATGACCGTCAAAAAATTTTAAAAATACATTTTTAACACACGTGTATATAGGGAGAGATTTTCTTTTTCTTTTTCCTTTTTTTTTTCCCGACAAGGGGAGGGGAAACTACTGTTCAACTTCACCGTCGTATAGAGAAAAAGGATACTATCGATTTTAACATACCGCGCTCCATTCTTTTTCTGTAAAGCCGAACAACCAGTGCTATGAGAAACGCAGCTCAGACTTCAAGTTTGCAAGAAACCTTGATTCTTTTGCAGCACACGGGAATGGAAGAAATGGCCCCTGGAACTTCTCAAAGCCTGGCTTGTTTCCAGAGAAGGATCATCACAGAAAAGTTGAAAGCTTGGTAAGGCTTGAGCTTTCCTGCCCTCAAACCTAACAGCGAATGACAGTATCAAGATGGAGTCATCACTAACCTAGTACCTTAGTTCCCAAAATTCTAATTGGCGCTGCTAATCTCAACTGTTGCAGCAGTTTGTTCTTACATTTCATCTTCATGATAGCTTTTTATACAATAAATGTAAGACATCAAGGAAATACTAATAGTTAGGAACCTAGAGCAGAACTTGCAATATATACACCTCTTGCGTAATTGACCAATCATTGTCTTCCCCTAATCTCATCGTATAACCAAGAATAATACAAGCAATCAGTGTTGTAAGCGACAGGAATGATAATATTAATGTTAGATCTTGTAGAACTAAAGGATATCGCTTTCAAGGGATTCAAGTTTCTCGCAGAAGTGCTCCAATCCTTCAGGACTGAACCAATTGTCTTTCATCTGCAGTTTAAAGCAAATAACACCCAATCACGAAAACACACAATACTTGCTTCATTTAATAAACGTGCCAGCAACAGGAAAAACCTACAAAATAAGGGTAACCCTCCATGTGAAAGCTCTCGGGAGCATCTTGCACAAACAAATTTATGAAGTAGAGGACATAGTTGCCGCATTCTACACCATTTCTCTGTTGTGGCACCTGGAAAATTCCAAAAACATACGTGAGTGAATATCCAAGCAGCTATAAATAGGAAGTTTTCAAGGACCAATGCCAAGTTCACCTTAGGCACCAATAATGGAATCTGAGAAATCATATGCTTGTTTTCAGGCCTGCCCTCTGATTCGTAGATGTCCCATACAAACCTGGAAATGGAGCGCTAACAAATATTTGACTACTATACTCTGGAAAGGAAAAAATTGTTTTCACAAAAGCATAACACATACTTTCTTATGTCTGGTTCAAGCCGTTTAGGACTTGCCATCTCAAGTGAATCCAGTAGCAACATGCATGGTGTTATGTTTTCAGATAGCAAATTCTCACCAAAGTGGCAGAAGATCAAGAGGCTCCAGTGACACCTAAAGAGAACGATTTCAAGCAGTAAAATCGTACGCACTAACACAAAGCAAGATATCAAGTTGACCAGCTAACAGAAATACCTACCAGCGAACAATAGGAACAAGAACATATTTCTTTGAAAAGATGTGTTTCCTCTTGATCCATTCCAGGACTTTCACTCCAGAGGATGCTTCTGTATACATGGTAAACCATAAGCTGTCAAGGTATGCGAACGACATCTTCTTGTCTTCTGAGAAGCTCTTCCACAAATTTCTACACATTCCAGAGAGATAGCACAGTCAATAAATTTGTAAATCAGTCTACCTTACCAGAATAGGAAAGACCAACTTACTCCATGTAGCAGTTGAAAGAAACACTGTCTAGCTCTTTTTTCAGTTTTGAGACTGCAGTATTGCGCTTGAATCTTTTCTTTGATCGCTCACGGCAAGGAATTGTCTGTAAAAAGCATGGGGATGTTAATTTAAAGCTTTCAATCTCTTCAGCTTGTTTTTTGGTCATCCTTGTTCTTCGAGCATGCATACGAGCTTGGATATGCTTCCAACATGTGCGATGTTTTGAAGGTTGATCTGTGCACCCCTCTGTAAAAGCACAACAAATCAAATTTCACAATTCATCACTCACGCAAAACTTGAGCAAATGGATTGGTAAAAGGCAGAGAATCTAGAATTTCTAAATCCTGCATACAAATTATCATGTTAGTTAGAAAACAATAAGACTAGCCTGTTAAAACTCTTTCAATCTTTTGACATAGTTATGGCCAGCCTTCCAGTGTTCTCAAACAAAAAAAATATTTATCGAGAAAAAAGACTTTGTTAAGAAAGCTAAACAAATACCTCGATGGTTTAAGACTAACTATCGTGAGCATGAGAATTTCCAAAGGCTAGCCATGAGCAAAGAACATTATAGTTCATATCCAGTAGAATCAACAAATCATTTGTGGGTTTCTTCTAGTTCCGAGGGTCACAAGCAATTCCACAATGAAAAACCCATGGTGCAACTTCAACTAATAATCCATGTGCAACTTCAATTAATTTATCTTTTTTTCTAGTCCTGAAGTTCTAGTCCAGTTAAAGCTTCAAGTTTTACTTGTGTTTTAGTGTTGTGGGTGGCTGAGAATAACACGGATTGCAAACCCATGCTAATCCAGACAACAAAACACTAACTTTTCATACAATTCATGAAAAACAACAGACATCAACAACAAAAATGAAAAATAAAAATTAATAAACATGACTTGGTAGAGCAAAAAAGGAGAGAAACTTTTTGATGGGTAGAAAAAATTTACCAGACTCAAGATCTATAGTAACAACTCCACCACCATGAGGTCTTGTCTTCCTTCCCGTTCTTCGTGTCCTTCCCATTTTAGCTTTCCTATGCTCCAGACCAGCCTCGAGGCCTCTCAGTCATCAGAAGTCCCCCATTGCTGGTTGTTGGCTTTTTGTTGAAGAGAAGATAATACTTTTTTGCAATTTTTTTTTTTAAAAAATGATTCATTGCAAGAGAATTGGGTTTTTTAAAAGATAAACTTCGGTTTGCCCTGTCAAGTTTGTTGTTTCTGTCAAATTACACACTTAACTTTGACAGCTACATACATGTGCTTCCAAATTTCACTCTGTCCGAGAGAGAAAAAATTCATCGATTGACCTGTTTCAATCTTATAAAATTATCGAACTACTAATTTCATTCTTATTTAAAATCCAACTTATTCATAAAAATAATGAACGAGTAATTTTTGATACAGGATTGAAAAAAGAGAGTTACATGAGAGTTAATTCTTGTAAACCAGTAATAGTTAATTAACAATTGAAGTAAAGGTTGTTAATTTTATTTTATTTTTTTAATTGGAATGAAATATTTTAGTTTCGAAATGTTTTTAATGCTGTTTTTGAGTTGTATTGTTCATGCGTGTGTAGTTCAACAAATATATTTCAAATTTAAGATAAATTAATTATAAATTATACGATACAAACACAATGTCAAATAAATATAATTTTAAAATTTAAAATATTCCTAAATGATCAAGATTAAATAAAACTTTAACTTAAAAGTAATTCAACTTAAACAAAATATCAAAATATTATGAAATAAAATGTTTTAACACAAAAGAAACATAAATCAAATATCATCTTCATCATTAAAATAGAAATAAGAATTTTGATCTTATGGTTGTATACAGGGAAAGTCACCAACTAAACATTTCACATTTCAATAGTTGATCATTTTCACCAGGTTTATTCTCGTCATCAAATCATATCTTTTCATCCTCTAAAGTTAAAGCAAATAAAGGTGCTTTAATAGTCTCCCAACTTGTATTCTCCTTGTCAAAAAGGCTAGATTCTTCACAAATCCATTCATTCAATAGGTTAATGTTATTAATGCTAATGAGATCTAAAGCATAACTTATTTTGCTTAAATTCCTACAAAGTACAAACATAAAAAAACAGCATCAATATAAACTATATATATTAGTGATAAATCTAATTTTAAAAATTTAATATTATTGTTAATAAAAATAATAATAATTATTTTCAATATTATTATTAATATCATTGTTATTAAAAATGATAATGAAAATGAGCTTTTTATAGTTTATACTTTGGTGGTTTAATTAATCAAATCGAACCGGGTTCAATTTGATTCAAAGGCTTTTCAAGCACGTAACGAAACATGTGAAATGAAACCGAAACATTCCGACCAAAATTTATCCGAAAAATACGGAACGAACCAAAATTTGAAATGAGACGAAAATTATTCTGTTTTTTGAATTGGTATAAAATGTTTCGGCTATTCCGGAAGAAACGAAACAGAATTGATAACCTTATTTGAAGTTAATAATTTATTGATTAAAAATAACACCGCACCTTGAGCATGTTTGGAAACATGGATCAATTCGCATTTTCAAAAAATTGAATTTTTTTTTTGCTAAAAAATAAATCTTTTTATGTTTTAGATCATTTTGATGCGTTGATCTAAAAAATAATTTTTAAAAAATGAAAAAATATCATTTTAATGTATTTCGGTGTGAAAAACACTTTGAAAAGTAACCGCAACCACACTTCTAAATATGCCCGAATTGCACAGGTTAATTTTTTTCCTGAAAATATAATTGAATTTATCCTGAAAAATAATAATCATGTAAAGCCAGTTAAATATGATAGAAAAGCAATGTTGTTCGTCCAGATAATCTAACCAGACCAGTTTTCCAGATAATATAAAATGTTTACGGATTTCACTTGTGTGTTCAAAAAACATAACACCAACAAGTGGTTAAGATTTTTTCATGGAATTCGTTCTTGTTGTCTCATAATTAGAAAAACGCAGGGGCATGGTATGTGCACTGTTGCTTTTTTATTATTTTTAATTACAGATAAAGTAAAATATTTCCATAAAAAAATAACTAAATAAAATACAGGTTAAGTTGTGTTTTGGATCCTTGAGCTCAGAAAATATTTTGTTTGGACTTGTAAGTTTGAGGTTTATTTTATTTTTAATTTCAAGAAGTAACAAAAAAATCAAGATACATAGTTTTTACACTCGGTTTGGTGGCCAGTTCGGTCTAAGACCAGGGTTCCAGTTTTGACCGGGTCTTCTGGGTCAATTTTTTAAAAAAATCAAAAAATCAAGACGATATCGTTTTAGTAAAAAAAATAAAAGTTAACGGGTTGCAATCGGGTCTTACTAGGTCAACCGGACCACACCATGTTTTTCCTTTTCCTATTTTTTTTCAACTCAATCCGGTTTCGGTCCCGAATTGGCCGGATTCCAAATCAACCAGGCGAGCTAGACTAAATTTTAAAACTACTATCAAGACAATCATGATAGTAAAATGATAATTGTGTCATTCCCACAGTAAATTATTGAACTGGCTATCAAATATAATACATTCTCTCCATAAGACTAGAGTTTGTCATCGTCGGATTAAGGTCCCGTTTGGAAACGCGGCTACGGCTGCGGCTGCCTTCCCAAAAAATTTAAATTTTTTTTTTTGCTAAAATTTAATATGGTTTGTACGTTTTGGATCGTTTTGATGTGCTGATGTCAAAAATAATTTTTAAAAAATGAAAAAACATCGTTGGCATGCATTTTGGTACTAAAAATTATTTGAAAAGCACCCGCAACCACACTGCCAAACACGCTCTAAATAGAGATGGACGCGTCTTTTTGTATTTTAGAAGCATAGTACGAGTAAAGTACTTTTGTAAAAAATAATTTTAAAACTAACTTACAATGGATTTTTTATATTTTTATACTGTTTTTATAATTATAATCAATTTGGATAAAAGTAATATAATGTTTTTATAAATATAAAATATATTTTAAAAAATAAAAAGTAGCTAACACATACAATATATACATTGAAGCATACTGCGTGCATTAGAGTGTGAGAAATGCTCGCGTTCTTTAAATAGCATATACAACGTCTTATGATGACCAAAAACCAACTTGCATAATAGAAGCGTCGCACCAAGATATTCCTTATGGGACGGTTAATGGTGTTGTGATGTCAATGATATTTTTTCCATCCCCTCCTTTTTTTCTATCTCTTTCCCTTGAAATCACGCTCGCCATTCAAAAATCCAGAGTTATCCTCGTAATTATTAAGATGTCAGCTTCTACCACTTTTCTTTTAATTTTTTTCATGACCCTTCCATGAAATCTAACTTGTTAATTTGTGATATATTACTTTTTTATTTTGATTCTCATTCTTTTTATTTTTTTCTAGGTCATTTTGCTAAATTTTTTTAATTTCACAATTTGATCAAAAAATTGTAGTTGCTCTTTAGTTTAGTTTTTTATTTCGATTTCAATTCTCATTCTCTTGATTTTTTGTTTGTTTTGTATCATTCTGTGTGATTATTTTTTTTAAAAAATTAAAATTTAATATTTGATTAATTAGAAACTGTGTTTGTTGTTTTTTCATATATAGTGCTTTCAGCCTAATAACACAAGTCACGAGGTTGCAAAAGTTAACATGAGTTAAAATTTATTTATTTATTTAATTTTATTCCATCATTCGATGCTGTCTTTTTTTAAAAAAAGATTTTGTGATTTTTTTGGTTTTTTTACTGAGTTATTTTTATCTTGTGATCTATATAATGAGATTAATGAGTTAATTTAAACTAACTTAATCCTAGTTATGAGACAATTAAAAAATATTTTTTTAAATGTTATTTATTATTTTTCATGAAAAAAATAATAATTCAGTCTTGCGGTAGGTCAATATCCAAGAATATCCTAAATGCACAAGTTCTTAGGGTAGAAAAAAAAAGAAAAAATATTTTTTTAAAAATAGACTCTTCATCAACTTTTATTCGCTGTTTAAGGGTAGAAACATAAAGTAGACCGTGTTTATAAAAATTTAAAAATTTTTTTGTATAAAATAAAATATTTTTTTATATTTTAATGTATTTATATCAAAAATAATTTTTTTAAAATAAATAATTTAATTTTAATATATTTTTAAATAAAAATACTTTTAGCACCCAACCACAATTCCAAAAAATCCTAAGTTTGTGAGCTACATTGCATCTTTTTGCAACTTTTCGAAATTAATAGAGCGATATTGAAAATTTGAAACCCTCAAAGTCCAAAGTAGAATAATTGTCAAATTAGAATAAAAGAAACCGCAACCGACATGAGGACACTACTAGTTGTCTTTCCTTCCCACTGAAGCGCAAACTCACAACTCACCCATGGCCAACCCTCCCTCACCACCGCCGCCGCCTCCACAACCTTCCGATCCCATCAGAATCGACGGCGCAGATGAAGACGCGGCTCTCTCATCTTCAGCGTACCTAACTCACCAAGAACTCTTAACTCGGCGATCTCGCCGATTAAAGCAACTCGCTCAGATCTTCCGAGCCCATTACTGGACCTTAATGGAAGAGCTCAAAATCAAACACAAAGAGTATTACTGGATACATGGGAAAAGTCCATATAAAGAAGATGAGAAAAACAAGAAAAGAAAGAGAGATCGTAACAGTGATAAAGAGAATTTTGAATGGAATACGAAATTAGGGATTAATGGCGGCGGTGAAGTGGGGGCGGAGGAGAGAGAGGAAGCGGAGGAGAGAGAGGAGGAAGGGGTAAGGAAATGCTCGGCTAGTGGGTGTAAAGCGAAACCGATGGCTTTAACGACGTTCTGTTATACACATATATTATCGGATTCTAAACAAAAGCTTTATAAAGGCTGCGCCTATGTTGTTAAAAGGTATGGTTATTTATTTATTTATTCATTCATTATTTTTGCTTTTGTTTGTTTGAATTTCTTACGGTTTTGCTGTGTTTGGGCTAGTTTAAGTTGTTTACTAGGTTGTGTATTAAGACTTAAGGTGTTGGACAGTGAGGTAAATATTGTGGATTCTGTACGAGCTGATAGTGTATTAATTCGAATAGTATTTTGGCTACAGAGAATGTTAACTACGAGAAAATGATACGAAGATTAGGGTGATTAGGGTTTAAGCGTCCGATCAGTTTCAACTTCCTTATCCTCTGGATGCTTGTTTTTGTCAATACCTGTAAATACATGTCTAATTGGCTTCACATGATGGTTTTGAGTCTTTGCTTGATTATTTGGAATGTTAAGGATGAGAAACAAATGCAACCATTGTTGAGAAATAAGAGTGACATGATATTTATTGAGAAACGAGAATGACAAGAAAATTAACTCTACATTTGTGTATGTATGTTATCTTGGAATATAAAAAAGTCAAAAGCCCAGCTTAACTAACATACTATCTGCACGGCCTGCATGTTTTGCTTCACTATGCCTTTTTTTTTCTTTTGTGTTTCCCTTGGTCAGCGAACGATGCAGGAAGAGAGAGAGTGTTTTTTTTACATGATTTCTGATCCAGTGGCCTTTATATTTTTCCTTGTTTTCAGTGTTCAAGTGGAATTTTAGTGAGACAGAACTCATAAATGTGTTGCTCGTCATATAGGGTTATTGGTGGTTATTTGAACTAAATTTATTCTGCTGGTCAACTTAGGCTGATGATTAAAGATGTTTTTCAAATTGTTGATTTTTTTGTTTAATTTGGTGATCTTCCATGCTAGATAGCAATGGTGTCTTGCTTTATAGAATGAAGAATAAAAAGGCTGTGTCTTGCATTTTGTTGTTTCGAAGTAGTATTATTCATTCACTCTCTTTGAAAACCTGTGCTCCTTTTCCATTGACTGCCCTGTGTAAATGTTTGTGTGCTAGGATATATTTATGAAGATTTTTTTTTATTAAGAGGAGGTCACTGGCAGCATATTCTGTTAATTGTATAGAATATATATGCTATTGATTAAGCCATGGGAAAAATATCTGGCCCTTTCCCATGGAAATTGGACTTTTTGTCATATATGACCCTTTTGTGTGAACTCATGTGGGTACAACAGTTAAGGTATTGTCTCACGAGTTTGCATCTCTATAAGCAAGTGAAAACCATAATCTGCTTTTGCTGTAATCTAAAGGCATTTTTGTGATGTGAGCAAAGCGAAGGACCTGTTTATTTAAGAATTTCTAAGGGTCTCTGGTTTCTTTTCTTTAAGAGTCTAGGATGCAAAGTATAAAACAGAAATTAATGATCATGACAGTTTAGTACAACTTTTATGATCAATTATTCTTGGAACATGTGCTTTGGGTATTTGTACCTTTTATGGGAACAAAATTGAGCTAAAAATTGCTTTAAAACGATGGATTTGATTAGGTGTCTAATCATTCTTAGAGAAAGCAATGGTGGTGACTCTGCTCTTCAAAAAATTAGTTATCCTGTTTTTGAGATTTCCTTAAAAAGATTTTCCTGCATCTTTCTTCTCCTATGCATGCATTTTAATGTATCACAAGCATATTAAAAGATTTTTTTGCAATTGCTTGGAAGGAGATTGATTTAGAGGACCTCAAACAAGTCGTGGCTTGGTTTATTGAGTGAGGTGGAAATCACAAGCCAAAAAAGGACTGGGAAGGCAGTGTGCTAAACGGTTATGAATATGTTTGTCAACCGAGAGTGCACTTGTAGGAGAGATGTTTTGACATTAAACAGTTTAATTGTACCAACATGTCATTAGGTTCCGGCATAGGACATTGATGTTCAGCTACGCACTAATATTGTGTCTTAACTTTTATTTTAAGTTCACACACCATGAAAGCGAGTATGATGTTCGTATTGGCACCATTTGTGTCGTTCAGAATACATTGCTACCAGAGGAGTTATGTTGTCATTACCTGTGACTTGCTACTGCTTTTTCTTCATTGCAAATATTGCTTTTTCTTTAGCATGATTGGATATTTGTATCCTTACTGTACTCCTGGATATTCAGTGCCCAGGGAAGGCATGTACTTTGTGGGAAACCAGCTCTGATATCAACTGTCCCCTCCCTCTGCCCAATGCATTGTCAAAAGGCTGAAAGACTTGTAGCAAGAGCCTTGAAAAAAGCAGGTCTCAGTGTCTCTTCACCGAGTAAGCTTGCTCCTAAATTGCATGTGATAGTCACGGAATTTGTCCGCCAAATCCAAACCAAAAGAAGGGCTGCACTGAAGGAAAATGTATCTGAAGATCACATCAAGGAGGATAGAATTTCCCAAGGCTCTTGATTTCAATGTGTATGCCTTAGAGCTGTTGATGAAGGACAAAAATCTGGTAATATCAATGATTGGGAGGGAGCTCAGGACATTGATCATATGCCTTGGAACAAAATACTTTGTGCATATTAGAGGTACTCATTTCTATTTGAGTTCGTTGCACTTCTATAAATATCTCTGTTTAATTTGTATTTTTTTTTTAAACAAGAATCAATATATTGGTTCAAGAATCATAGAAACCCCTACACATCACACCTGTTTGAGGAAAATGACTAGTCACTTTTCTGTTGTTTTAGTAAGCAATGTTGCTTTGAGTGATGGCTCTAGCTGCCGTATAATTCAGTTTTATGTAATCATCAATATTCTTGTGAAATTTTGTTCCGGAAGCATCAAAATTGCCTCAAGCTTTGTGTCACTATGCTTGTAAGCCCCTTTGAATCCTGAACTCTGTCCCATTCTCATTATCTTGTAGCTTTTGACCTTGTGAAAGGTTTAAGATTTGCAATGTGCTATTTGGTAACCTCTGCTCATTTACTTCGCATTTCAAAAGCACTTGTCCCAACAAGCACATTACTTTCAAGTGCTATATATTGTGTTTATAGATAGTACAGTCAGTACTTCGAACCAGCTTTGGCATATCTTCGGAACTAAACAGGAGAAACTGTGTAACTTTGCTGAAATAGGTAATTGCTACACATCAATCCAAGTTATTTAAATAAAACTGCAAAGTTGGTGTTTGTTCAGGATCCCTATGGCTTATTTATTTGCAAGGTTCAGGAGTCCTTTAAGTTCATTTGCAAGGGGCATTTTCTACGATGCATTTGGTTAAAATCTGTTTTCTTTTCAAGTTCATTTGCATGACTTTGTGTCTACTGGGTTTTTTTTTTCCTCGATGAACAGTGTTAACAAACTGTTTGTGGACCAAATGGCAGTTTACATCAATTGACACCCAGTTGAAATGGTGCAGTGCCTTTGGTTTTCAAGCAAGCCACCTTTGCACACACTGAACTACAAAGTCAATCAAGTGATAGACATGGTGGTCAAGTTCTTGTCTTCCTGTTTTCAACACGGAGCTGCCAGCTGTCTGTCATTTGCTTGCAACAACTCGTTGAGAGTTGAGACCCAGTTGAAACCAGTCCAACCCCCAAAATATGAAGCTGTGAATGGGTTTTTTGTCATAGGCAATGATTCTTGGTTTCTTTTCTTTAGTTGACGTTTTATATCTTTTTTGGCTGTAGGTGTTTCGGATGTACATAATACATACGCTTCTGAGATGATTAATTCTGTTTGATGCATCAAAATTCAGGCTTGGCAATCTCTGCGACTGAGGACCGCTGGTGATGTAATTGGAGATGTATATTCCATGCAATTAGTAATTAGTAGTAGAGTGGTTATAGTGTATTTGATTGAACATTTGAAGAAGTTTTGGGAAGCAGCAATTTTGTATTTCCTTTTTACTTGAATTGTTGATGTTTCATGATATCACATAAATAATGCGTAGATTTGAATAGATTGTGGAACTAAAATTCATTGTTCGGCTCGATATTCTCTCCTTGGTTACCTGATGATATGACAGCCATAAAATCCTCGGTGGGTGAGGTTATAGGGCATGAATGATGGACAGAGCGAACGAACACCAGATTTAGTTAAACACTTCTTCCCAGATTGGTGATAGCCACCAATTTGGTGCAAGAATCCCCTTTGTGAAGGTTGCACCCCCACCAAGGAGTGTATATCTTCTGGTTGCCCTGCACGAGTATCATTCTATACTGCAGTATTATTTGTACGTGCTGTGCTTGCTTTATTTATTTATTAATGTTTAGCGTTTTTGTAATTGGAGCTGCCAAAGGAAAGGAGATGGTATGCTATCATACATCACCGTGATGCATGGTGACAAGCAATCAGAAGTCTGATCCTGAATAGGAATGCTGCGATCCAAAGAACATGGTATTTGATGCTTGGAAGGTCCCCCTGGCATCAGGGTCAGTTTAAACTATACTGGCTAGATGTTGCAAATCTGGTTATATACTAGATTAATTAGATCAAATACAAAGTAATATGGGGTGTGGTGAAAAGAAAATGCTAAAGAATTGATATAAATCGTTACTGGACCTGAGATATATTTCACTAGAAAATATCCAAAATTTTGAAAGAAGATGCGTTAATGATCAGGAAAAAAAATTATAGTACCCCCCAGTAGCATGGTGCAAACAATACCCGTCTAACGGCCATCTCACCAGATTGATTAGAAAAGTTATCGAGTGATTAGGTTTTGGAATCAGAAGATTTTAAATGAGGCGATTTCCTCTGAATAAACTGTTCAGTTCGTCAGGGATAACTAAACTTACTCAGCATACAGAATCGGGTAAAAATATATACATGCCATTAAAGACTAACTTATCCTTGCCCAATGTTTTCTTTCAATACCCTCACTGGATTAACTGTGTCCATATATATATATTGCATAACTATTAAGGGTGCTACATACCCAATTTCGTAGCATGTTTATTTATGCAAAAGAGGTTGAGACAACTTGAGCGGTGAGGATTCATCGAAGCAGTTTTCATTTGAAGAGCAAATGTCTCGACACATAGAGATTAGTTTTTGATCAGTGTCCTGTAATAAAATAAATAGATACATGGTAACATATGTTTGATTGAAAAATAAAGATAAATATATTTCGGAAATAAAATTCTGTATTTTTAAAATTAAAAAAAGAAGAAGCATTTACGGTTTGATTTCGCTAGTTTTTCAATTCCAACATCGATCTCCATTCGAGCAGTAGAAAACGATCAAGCTGCCTCTTTCATACGGTGATCATTAATGCACAAGAAGTTGCATTTATTTATAATCAAGGAAATAGTACAGAGATATTAATAGCCGTAATGATTCGTGGCAATGACTGCCTGGCTCCTATTCTAGCTGTTCTTGATGATTTGATCAAGAAAAGTGATTCATTCGTTAAAGAAACGAGTATAGAGATTACTTATTTCTTAAGTAACGATCTGTGAGCTTCAGAAACCCAGATGCTAAACTGCCCTCGTCACCCATCAACTATACAATTCAATCAATCAAGCTTGAAGAAATTGAAAGGCTAACTGTTCGCATTAAAGCCGAAATTGTAGCTGGCAAGCATTAATGAAAGGGTCTCTCTGTTCTTTGTGGTGGCAACATCTACTTGTGGTGAATTGCCCTCTCTGTAGAGTCCAAGCAATGCTCCCTCTTCCCAGTCCCTCTCTGTCCACCTACGGCTAATTAATGTGCGAGCCCCACCGCGAGGAATTCTGAACATGCTGCCGGGCGACTACCGTCGCAGCTCTACCTGTTTTTGATCTTCGAGAAAAAGTGACCTAGGAGAATGGAATTATGACAGTTATGATCAGATGAACCCTTGTCAGCACTCGTGAAAGGTTGTACTTTTAGTGCTTACATGGGTTGTACTTTCGTTTTTTGTTTTTTTAAAAAGTAATTTTTTATTTTTAAATTAATATTTTTTTTAGTATTTTTAAATTATTTTTTATGTTGGTGTGAGAAATAATTTTTTAAAAATAAAAAATATTATATTAAAATGATTTTAAATAAAAAATATTTTTACAAAGAATTACTTTTACCGTTGTAACCACTAAATCTGAACGAGTGGCTAGTTGAGAAGAGCGAGAGATCAGGAAGATTTGGGCCATTACTTTTTCACGCATAAATTTAATAGGAAAGGGAGAGTTAGGCCGTCTTAAGACTTAATTATTTATGGAGTGTATGATTAGGATTTTGCAAGGACAGCGATAAACGAGGTGTCGGGGAAAAAAGAATCAGATGCGTGCGCCAACTGAAATTTAGATTTCAGAACTAAACACGGACGAAACTGAAATTCTAGAATTCAAAAGCCTATATATCGTTCACCCAAGTAACGTTATGGGTAGAATTATTTTCCTTTTTAATATATATAAATTGCTAACTTTTTTTCTGGTAAAAAAAACGTTAAATATCGATTGAATATAACCCGGTTGATTTGATATATTTAAAAACAACCCAAAAAATCAGTAAAAAAATTATTTAATTAAAAAAATTTAAAATGATTATTTTAAAAAAATTATTGAGACAACAACATAATAGATCAACTCGACACTTGTGTCAGCTTGGGTTAACCTGTTAAATTTACGACTTGAATAATAAGACCATGATAAACCCATTTAAAACATATTAAAACAAATTATAAAACTTAATTTTCAATCAATCCGGGATTGAAAAATAAAGATAAAAAAATTAAAAAAAACTCGGGTTAATCCAAGTTAACCAGTTAAATTTATAACCCGGGTCAAGATACCTTAATAACACCATAAAAAAATAAATTAAAATAAATTATAAATCTCAATTCTTAATCAATATAGTGTTGAAAAATAAAATAAAAAAAATAAAATAAAAAAACAATTTCAGTTAACTGTCAAATTCATGGTTCAAATAATAAAACTGAGATAATCTCATAAAAATCAAATAAAAAAATAATCTACATCGACCTGGATTACATCATCAAACCTATAATTCAGAATATTAAATTAAAATAATTTTATACAAAACAAATTCAAAAAAAAAAACACATCCCATAAAATATTGTGAAAGCAGCACATGTTCATGGTTTGCTGCTGGCAACGACCACTAGCTCATATAGTGTAGGGTAGATATTTTGTAATGCAAGATATTTTTTAAAAATAATATATAAAGTATTTTTTATATATATTTCTTTATATCAACTCGTCTAAGTAATAAAAAACACTAAAAAACTCATTTTAATATATTTTTTAAAAATATATATTTTTAAAACGCATCCAAATAAGTTAAAAATACAATACTAATTAGTCACAAAGACCTCATTTGTTTTTACGATTAAAGTGTTTTTGCAAAAAACAAATTGTTTTTTCTTCAAATTAAATTATTTTAGTGCTTTAAATTATTTTAATATGCTGATTTTAAAAATAAATTTTTAAAAATAAAAAATTTTAAAATAAAAATTATTTTTACAAAGATAAATATAATAATTTGTTTACCAAGAAAATCAGATCAGGTTCCTGGACAATAGGTTACCTGATCGATCGTATAGAACTTAATATTAAAAATATTGTATTTTTGTTTTACCTTTTCTTATTTTTGCTTATTTTCCTGCTCTCAAATCTTAATATATCAACAGCAAAAAACACTTAAACACCTAAAAGAAATCTTAAAAATTTTAAGAAAATAAGTTATTTAATATTTACGAGTAGCATTAACACTTTTAATCGTAACATCTAGAAATCTCAAGCTATAGAAACAGAGTAGAATAAGATATTGTTTAAAAGTGCAACAGCTTCCTTTTTAAATGCTTTTTGCAAATTTAAACCTGAAATTTGAATATAATCTATAATTATTAAAAAAAAACGCAGAAAGTGGAATATTTGGGATTTGTTAAAATGCTTTTTATTGCAGCGAAGATTGTCTTTAGCCTCTGTTTTTTTTTCACCCCAAAACATACATCAAGAAAAAAAGCCAGTGCTAATTGATGAGTTTCATCGCTGTCTGCTGCCATTGTATCTGCAAACCTTCTCGATCAACTGTTGCTTAAAACTCCACAAGCTAGCTTAAGCTGCCTAACAAGAAAACAACCCGTGAATTCAATCCCCACCCCCACCAAAAAAAGAAAAAGAAAAAGAAAAAATGGTCCTATTTGAACCCAAATTTCACTTGTCCAACTGTTGATTAATTTGGTTAACTGGATCTGTCACCTAATTAACCCAATATAATTTGATCGGAGGTTTGTTCTCCCATTTTCACATTTGATTTTCTGAATCATTGTTTATTTTTGTGTTTGAAACTATGTTTTGATATGATTTAAAAGTATATTTAGTTTAAAAAACATTAAATAAATATTTCTTATTTTTTTTATGTTTTTAATATACTATTATAAAAAAAATATTTACAACTCCAGGATACATTGAAATAATATTTTTTGTTTTTTATTTTATAGTAAAAATTGTTTTAAAAATATATAAAAATTGAACTTTTAAATGAAAATATATCAAAATAATATATTTTTTAATTTTTTTATATCAATACATCAAAATAATCTAAAAATATATAAAAATTAATTTAAAAAAAATGTTTTAAAAACACATGCCAAGCAATAACTTATTTCCTTGCTTCGTAACTGAGCTAGGAAACTCAACTGTCCACTCTCAAAAGAAACTCATTTACACCGACAATATTAAGTGACTAATTTATAATTATACGACTTTAGACTTTCCTGGTCCCCTTTATCGTGTGGTTGGAGTTCTGGCGTGATTTTCCCCCTCCGTTCTGGTTTTTTTTTTGACAGATTGCGTTATATTAACCTAATTGTACTGTTTTATAATATATTTTATGTTTTTTTCTTCAGCATAACATGGATGTTCGGGCCAGCTTGCATGTACCTCGATTAATTTTACGGACTCTAAAAATAACATATAAACCTCCAGTAACCATCATATAAGTAACTATAAACCTTAAACTGGAGATCATAAAAAAAACAAACCTTTTAATTCTAAACTCTTACTACTGAACACACTACTATTGACCAATAGTTTATATTTCCAGATACTTGTTCAGCAATCCAATGCAGACCCACATTTATCTCTTAAATCTACTTATCAACCACTTCTTGAGTAGCGGCTAGCTACTCGATTTGTTTATCTACAAGCTCACTTACATAGACTGATGTATCATGCATATGCCAAAACCACAAAATCTAAGGGCAACAGCTTTCACGTATATATATTTAATGGCCGGTAATGCCCATTGGTTCACGTGGGATAACAACTGTCGAGCATCGATGAGAAACAAACATCTGTCGCCACTCCTGTATGGAATATATATATATATATATATATATATATATATACACACACACACACACAGCGCACAGACCTTCACAAGAACCAAACCAAGCCAGATTGATCATGGGAATCCAGTGCCAGGAAACCCCTCCTCCCCTTCAAGACCTTAAGGTCACGATCCAAAACTCTTCTTTGGTTTTTCCAAACCAAGAAACAGCTCAGAGGAAATCCATGTTCCTGTCAAACATCGACCAAGTGCTCAATTTCAATGTCGAAACAGTCCATTTTTTTGCATCCCATGAAGACTTTCCTCCTCAAACTGTGGCCGAGAAAATAAAAGATGCGCTTGGGAAGATACTGGTGCCATATGATTTCTTGGCTGGAAGACTGAAGTTGAACGCCAGAACAGGTCGTTTGGAGGTTGATTGTAATGGGGCTGGGGCTGGCTTCGTGGTGGCCTCTAGTGAGTGTACATTGGATGAGATCGGGGACTTGGTTTATCCTAACGCTGCTTTTGCTAAGCTAGTTGCTAACAGTTCGGATCATAGCTTGGAAAAAGATGGTAAACTACTGTGCATTATCCAGGTAAGGGTGTAAAGTGATTATAAACTAGCTGATACTATTAATTTAGCTGCTTCTTTCAATTAGTCTCTCCTGCTAATGTGATCGATCGCCTAATTAAAATTCAAATTGCTGTCCAATTTCATAGAGAATTGAGAGACCCTAACTCGGACGTCCCGTGCACCGCTTCTCTTGGAGTACTGTAGCTAGTACCTCCTGCGAACCTAAATAATCAATGCCCCGCCGCTTTTTGGTTTGGAATTAATAAGTTTTTTTTTTTAAGGTTGTTTATGTGATTCAAAAATATTTTTAAAAAAGACTAATTTTTTTGTTTTAAATTAAAAAATTTAGTATTTTTAAATTATTGTGATTTAAAAATATTATTTTAATACAAAAATACTTTTAAAAAAATATCCCTTACAACATTCCAAAAAATAAACTAACCATTTATAATAAAATGTCCGTGGCATCCAGAATGCTATTGTAAGTGCTCTAAAATGAATATATTTATTTTTATATAGAAACATAACTGTTATATTTATAAAATTTGAATTTAAATTAAAAAAAATAATTTATAAGAAAAAAAATAGAAACAACCTAACTCTTCATGCTACATTTGTTTTGAATAAAATATTTTACAAATAAAAAATATTATAAAATATTTTGCAATAACAATGGTGGGATAGAATGCAGTATTGAGATGACAATGATAATAAAAAAAATAAAAGTGATGGTGATAAAAAAAAATGATGGTGAAGTAGTTATGATAATAAAAAAAATAAAAGTGATGATGATGATAGAAGGAGTGGTTATAATAATGGTAAAATAAAAGATAATAAAGAAAAAGAAATGATAATAATGATGGAAGAGGTGGTAGTTAAAATAGCTTAATAACATAGCGAATGAATTAGTATTTATAAAATATTTTATATAATTTAACGAGTTGAAAATATTTTTCAACAAATAATTAAGTTTTATAAACTATTTTTTACTGATCAATTTTTTAAAGAAAATAAATATGGAAATTTTTTTCTAGAAAACGTTTTTTGAAAATAAACACAAAAAAAATCTATAAAACATTTTTTTATAAAAATATTTTACACAAAAAAGTTTAAATTCACAATTAATTATAAGATTTTGAACATGACCGATCATGTTCCCTCATAAACACAAAAAAAATCCAAATCCATGAATATCATACATGTTTGAGCATTATTTTGGCAATTTGATTAGCAATAACTGATCTAACTTCATTTTAAATAGAAAATTTGGTTTGACCAAATTCATAAATTTTAAGGGATCACGTGCAATTTTTAATGAGAAGAAAATTGGAGAGAAGCAAGGAGATGTGGTTCGCTTTTTTTTTTTTTGAGACTTCAAAGAAAAAATAAATAAAAAAGCATGCAAACCTTGTTTTTTATTGTGGTTTTGTGAAAAAAAAGAAGTTATCACACTCATTATAACATATTTTCAAATACTTTTTTGATTATGTATTAAAAAACAATTTTAATTAAAAAGCTTAAAGGAAGCTTCTTAAATGATTTTATATTATTTTTTAATCTATATTTTCAATTGAGTTTTCTAAATTCAAAATTCATGATATAGACCTGTACTATTTTTGAAATCATATTCTAATTTTTTTAAAATAAAAAATTTAAATTCGAGATCATTTAATTATTCTAGTTTTAATATTAGAGTTAGCCATCACCTGCGCATCGAGATTTTGTTGCCATTAACATACTAGCATATTCTTTGTTATTATTATTATTATTATTATTATTTTTAATATATTGGAAGACTCCATGGATCATGGGTTGCACGAGGACAGCCCTCTCCCTTTTCATGAATCTCACCCTACGAACCCGAAACCACCAAACGGAGATCCTGACTCTTTTGACTTTCACATGCATTGGTTCGATAGGATCAGGCATATTAGGGTCTGGGTAACCTTTCGGCCTCCACGATTCTATCAAATACCGAAGGTATTTTTTCTCTCGAGAATTGGAGAACTTGAAACACATTTATAAATGAATTTGAGTGTGAAAATTATATGATCTCTAAATATATATGTTTTGATTCAATTTCCAGTCGATTCTTTAATGAATATTTAAATTGAGAATAAAATCCATTATACGAATGAATCTCCTAAAATGCTTATAAGAGGTTGATTTATGTAATCTCCTTCTTTTACAGGTAACATCATTTAAGTGTGGTGGTTTTGCAATGGGCATATCAACCAGCCATGCAACATTTGATGGGATAAGCTTCAAGATCTTCTTACAAAACTTGGCTGCCCTAGCTGGTGGCAAACCCCTGGCGGTCACTCCCTGCAACGACCGCGAACTCCTAGCAGCTCGATCTCCACCACGTGTCACCTTCCCTCACCCTGAATTGGTCAAACTTCAGACTCACATGGGGCAAGAATTGAATGCTCCAGTCTTTGATGCCGCCCAAGAAGCCCTAGACTTCAAGATTTTCCGGCTAACTTCCGGCAACTTCTCCGACATGAAAGAGAAGGCCAAGACAAGTCCAAGCGCCCGCGTTTCTGGGTTTAATGTGGTGACTGCTCATATTTGGAGATGCAAGGCACTGTCACAATCGGAAGCCCAGGATCCCGATAGAGTGTCAACAATTCTCTATGCTGTCAACATTAGGCCAAGATTGACCCCTCCTTTACCAGAATCATATGCTGGAAATGCTGTGTTAACTGCTTACGCAAATGCTACGTGCAAGGAGCTGCGAGAGGGGCCAATCTCTAAATTGGTGGAGAGAGTGGCAGAGGGTTCAAAGAGAATGACTGACGAGTATGCGCGGTCTGCTATAGATTGGGGTGAGATTCACAAAGGATTTCCACATGGAGATTTCTTGATATCATCTTGGTGGAAATTAGGATTTGATGAAGTGGACTATCCATGGGGGTGCCCCAGGTACAGTTGTCCTGTGGTGTACCACAGAAAGGATATTATCTTGCTTTTCCCGGATATCGATGACAAGAATAGCGTCAATGTTCTGGTTGCCCTGCCCAGCAAGGAAATGGAAAAGTTCGAAAGCCTCTTCCACAAATTCTTATCGGCTTGAATTTTCCGCATGAAAGTTGAATTTCATATTTTAATAAGTTGAATAATATAATGATCAATACCTATAGTTTGCTTGCTGCTAGAATATTGTGCCATCATGGATAAAGGAAGAAGAAGGAAGAATTACGTCCGACGACGACGGGCAGTCAATCACTAATACACACGCACGCACCGGGTTTTTTTTTTCTTTTCTTTTTTAATTTAAGCGTGTTGTTATGTGTTTTTTTTTATCCCTTTCTGAATGTAAAGTGAATATTATCCAAAGAAATGTTTCGCCAGCTGCATGCGTGAAATATTTACTGATTGTGGAGAAAAATGATTTGTAAAATTAGAAAAATAATCGGAATGGAATTATAAGAACAGTAAAGGAACCATTTGGTAGTGGTAATTGTTAAAGTAATTGATATCACATATAAAAGGAGGTTAGAGAATTCTCAACAATTTGTATATTATGAATGCATAATCTTAACCTAATACAAATGACGTATATATAGGTTAAATTGAAAATATTATTCTACTCTTAATAAATAAGACTACATAAATATTATTTAACATCTCCCCTCAAACTCATGATGCGGCAGCTATAAGCATCGAGAATTTGCTAACCAGAAAACAAAAACGAGAGATGGAATGCGCCTTGGTAAAGAAATTTGCAATCTGCAAGGAAGAAGGAACCAAAGGCAAAGTAATGGTGTCATACTTAAGATGATGACAAGTAAGATGACAATCAATTTAAATGTGCTTAGTTCGCTCATGAAAAACCAAGTTGTGAGCAATCTGAATAGAACTCTGGTTGTCACAATACATATGAGTAGGATAAGAAAAAAAAAACTTTCATATCAGCAAGTAACCAACGTAACCAAATAATCTCTTTGGTAGTAGATGTCATGACAGAATTGCAGAGACAGAACATAAATATCAAATTGCAGAAGCTGAAGGAAAGTTGAAATACCAGATTTTACAGAAGCGAAAGACAAAATATCACTCAAAAAAACATTGCAGAAACTGAATGCAAATACCAAATTGCAGAAACTAAAGAGAAGATGAAATACCAAAACAATTGCAGAGACAGAATAGAAATACCAAATTGTAGAAGCTGAAGGAATGTCGAAATATTAGATTTTGCAGAAGCGGAAGATAAAATATCACTTCAAAAAACATTGCAGAAACTGAATGCAAATACCAAATTGCAAAAACTGAAGAGAAGACGAAATACCAAAACAATTGCAGAAACAGAACAGAAATACCAAATTGCAGAAGCTGAACAAATGTCAAAATACCAGATTTTGCAGAAGCGGAAGACAAAATATCACTCCAAAAAACATTGTAGAAACTGAAGAGAAGATGAAATACCAAAACAACAGAGACAGAACAGAAATACCAAATTATAGAAGCTGGAGAATCCAAAATAAAGGTTCAAATATTAATTCTTCAGCCGCAAACACAAAACTTGATCTTCATCCTCCATCTTTTTATAGGTCAAACAACCCATGTCTGATGTTTTGAAAAATGGATATGAAGTTAAGCTTTAAAAGAATGCATTGAGTGTGCTGGAATATCTTACAGGGAATGAAGTGGATGATGATAACGATTTTCATACCAGCAGTGGTTCTGACATTGGTAAACATGATTTCTACATAGGCAGTGAGTTACATAAAATTAGCAAGACAAGGGTTCGATCAACCAAGCTCTGATACTGTGTTAAAGTAATTTAGATCAAACATAAAAGAAGACTAGAGAATTCTCAATAATATGTATATTATAAATACATAATCTTAACCTAATACAAATAACGTATATATAAATTAAACTGAAAATATTATTTTTTTTTAATAAATAAAATTATATAAATATTATTTAACAATAATCATGATCTGCATGTACTAGGCAGGGGTTGAAGATATTTCCTATCGCATTAGACAGGGCTATGAGATTGGAGTGACAACATAGGAGTACTGGAAGATACCTTTCCCACACCTGAGTTTGCTTGGTATGCATCAACTCAGTAATGTAATGATGCATTCACATATGGATTGAATACAACCAGTGCAGAGACAGCGATATTTAAGAGAATTGGGTGTTATGATTTGATTGATTTAATGAGTCCATGTTCTTTTCAGGATCAGCCTTGAATTGAGAGAGGTGTATTCTTTCCGTCTATAAATGATGGTTCATGTTAGATGCAGGAGTAATTTCTAGGTAATTCGCTCTTGAAGATGTCCTGCTACGATGAGCCTTGAGAAAAAAGAAAAAGAAAAAAGAGTGTATGAATGGGAAGTGGCAAGGGGCCTCTTTCATCCACAGCCCACTGTAAAGCGACCCACATACTTAAATATTAGGACCTGCCATCTTGTGTAATTGGGCTATCCACGAAACGCCCAAAGATTCTCACGACAACTCCGTCAGCAGGTGGTATGCTCCTTAAAACCCTGGATCGGAGCACAGGGGTAGTGTTTCATTATTGTTTTTGGAATACAATGACGGATCAGACAATAGAGATATAGAAGATCAGACAGCAAAAGACATGGAAATAAAATTATATTTGATAGTCATCCATAAGATAAGATAGGATGACTATCTCTATATTTTGTTTAGTTGTGATGAAAAAATATAATAAAATCTGAAAAAAACAAATTATCTTTAATATGTATTTTTATCAAAGATTTTTTTTTTTTTAAATAATTAGATATTATTATTATTATTATTTCACTTTAGTTTATATTGATATTGATTTTAACAATATTATAATAATCATTGTTATAAAACCAAATCTAACTTTAACGGTTGACTTGGGGTCTGAACTAATCCAAGTTTGAAAAAGAAAGATCGACTCGATCTTATCCAGTCAAAATCCCAGATTAACTATGAATAAAACACGGATAAAAAACTTTTTATTTTTTGGGAAAAAAATAATTGTCTAAATAAGATTGTTTTCATTATTTTTTTGGGTTCATCTGGGTGACTCTCCTGACCAGTGATCTGAATTTTACATCGAGTCGATTCTTGAGTTGGGTTTCAAAACTATATCAATAACTAATTTTACTTATTTATTAATTTGGGTCAACTCATGCTAATTTTTTTGACCCATGACCCGAATCCTGTCTCAATTAATCATGAGTCAGGCTTTTAAAACTATCATAATATAAATTTTATTATTATGTTGTCTCCGATCAATCAAGATTGACCTTTCTAATATGTGACTCCATCTTATCCCAAGTTGATCCCTAGATTTTGATAGGACGATTCAGCTAGCTCATATATACTGGAGAATTGTTGAGATGAGATTATTTTTTGCTGGAAAAAATAAAAATAAAGCAAGGGATGTGAACGCTGTCTGAACATATATAGAAAAGCAAATTATGTTGCTGATGTATAAGTTCTCTATCCCTATAAATTTGCATACAAGTTGATCAGTGCTGTGCAAGAATGCCTAGGGATAGAGAACCTCTTAGTGTTGGTCGTGTTATAGGGGACGTGTTGGACCCTTCCACAAGATCTATCTCCCTCAGGGTCAATTACAATTCTAGAGAGGTTAACAATGGTTGTGAGCTCAAACCCTCTCACGTTGTCAACCAGCACAGGGTTGATATCGGTGGGGAAGATCTAAGGACCTTCTACACACTGGTAAGTCCCAACCATGTCCTCCTCCTTTACTCTGTAATGTTTTTGTTTTTTAGTCATTCGTCGGGTATAATTTATTCTTGTTGGGTATACGACCAAAGTCCCACATTGGCTAGAAATGGGGAGGATCATGGGCATATAAGGATGGACAAATATCTCCATTGGTATGAGGCCTTTTGGGTATAACCCAAGAGCAAATCCATGAGGGCTTAGGCCCAAAGTGGACAATATCATACCAATGTGGAGATAAGAGGTGTCCATAGTCCTTACAAGTGGTATCAGAGCCAGGCCCCGGAGTTAGCCATGATGGATGAATCCTCGGAATGCCGAACAGAAGGTGGTGGGCCCCCAATCACGATGTAATCCATGGACCAGCTCTATTGGATAGGCGGTGTGTTCCATTCATGGACGTGTCCTGATCCCAACACGGTGAAGAGGAGTTGACCTAGAAAGAGCAAACTCTCAAGTCAGGTAGTGCTCTCCGGATGCTTCATGGACGTGTCTTGACCCCAACACGGTGAAGTAGAGAATGAAGAATCCTGGTTGGTTGAGAGTGGACGGATGAATGATCGGTTTGAGGGGAGGCTCGGTGGTCCTTTGTTCGAGGGGAGGATTGTTGGGTATACGACCAAAGTCCCACATTGGCTAGAAATGGGGAGGATCATGGGTATATAAGGATGGACAAATATCTCCATTGGTATGAGGCCTTTTGGGTATAACCCAAGAGCAAATCCATGAGGGCTTAGGCCCAAAGTGGACAATATCATACCAATGTGAAGATAAGTGGTGTACATAGTCCTTACAATTCTCTAGATTCTTTGAAACCTGATGAGCGGTGAAATTCACTTCTATCTTAGGTTATGGTGGACCTTCTCAACATCCTAGATGTATACATGTCAATTTTAAACTCGAAAGACTTTCGTAAGAGAGCATGTAGAAGTACTTAGTTTCAACTGGGATAGTTATTTGACAGACACCAGATTAAACACTGCATTTAAGGTGAGGTGAGTCCTTGGATGATTGTCTCACGCACAAATCAAACGTGCTAATTATTTAGAAGCAACCTGTTTTTTTAGTGCCGATTTACTCCTATCGTTCTTTAATTAATTAACCTAACCGACCATGGAACTACTTAAGCGCTCTCTAAAAATGACTTCACCTGTACGTCGACGAGTACAATGGCTCAACGCATTGTCTATTATCTGTTATTACAACTCGTAACAGTACTCTCATATAATTATTGGTCTGGACGGGTGACTTACACTCATGGAAGCAAGTACTGAGCTGGGAAAAAGCTATATATATGCCATGCATTGTCCTTCATATATACCCATAAGATTACAAGAAGCCGAAAGCATACTGTAAATTCGAAGACCGTGACCTTTGTACTGCCCCCTGCTTGTGATTTTCTTTCTTGTTTGATTGACAGCCTGTTCCTTTCGTTGTTTTCTTTTTGTTCCATTTCTTCTTCTTTTTTCTTTTCGTTTCATTTTTTGTTTGAGTTGTCGTTTACTGGTGGCTCGGTGAGGGAAGCAAAACTGTGAAAGGGGGTCTTCCTCGGATTGACTAGGATTTTTTTTAGGATGTCGGGTCCTACATGTACGATGATAATGGGTAGCAATATCGAGCAACCTTTTCGGTTCCTCGGAATTTACATATTTTCCTTTTCACTAATTTTTTATTTGAATACGGTCAACAGGCAAATCTTGTTTGCATGCCTTTAACAGAATAACCTTCTAGCCAGGTCACCTTCATGTCAGAGCCTTACAGCGTGCCATCAAATGATCCACTGTGCCATGTGTTAATACAGAATAATTTTTAAATTCTCATGTAAAAATAAAAAATTCTATGAAGACAAAGGTTTCATTTCCTTTCCTAACAATTTTGCCGTTTCGCTTTCACCGGAAATGAACAAATTAACATTATATTAAAAATAATGCTAGGCTGATATGAAAAATATCAAATCAGCCCGTGCTTCCTGCGCGCGTGTATACATATTAATTATTAATTATTACAAATCTAAAACACGCGGGAATTCTGCGCATGTATCCTCTTACAAGTTACTTTAAACGGATTGTTTACATTTTCATTTGAACAAGAGCTGAAATTAAATTACTGTCTTGTGACATGAACTTGCAGGTTGGTGACTGATATTCCAGCAACTACCGGGGCAAACTTTGGTGAGTATACTTACTTTAGTATATTATTAAAAGACTAGAAAATTCCATGAGGACCCTTTCAATCTTTTTTGTGTGGAGGATTGGTGGAGAGGGACACCAACTACAGGGAACATATTCTGATTTTGTTGTAGAGCATCTCGGTTGCTAGGACAACATTATTCTTCAAAACATGATTCCTAATGATCCTATTTCAGTGAATATTTTGCTGGCGAATGGTTGGATCAAAATTTAATTGTGCAGTGGTCCTTTTCCACCGAAGCTCTTTTAGATGGTCTTAGCTATATCTGCAACAGAATTAATTTTTAAAAAAGCGTTATTTCTTAAAAAGCCTAGTTGAAAAATGTCATTGCTATAATATATCTCATAATAATCACGTTTCAGCAGCATGTAGATTAATCTTAGCAGTATTTAGATGGATCTTGCCGGGCCTAATTTAAATTGAATCCATGCTGCATTAATCACCTAATACCATAATAATATTTACAACAGCGCCGCTAACACATCTAGAGTTTGTAGTGGTTATATTCTCACGATAACATGATGTTGGAGGCTACGATGAAACACTAAGAGTTCTTAGGCAAGTAGCTAGCATTGTCTATTTCGTTTCCAGTCACGGTCAATGCGATTTTATAAAAAGCAAGAGAAAGTGTGAATGAGAATTGTGGCGGGCAAAGATAGTGAAAGGGTTACTGTGTACGTACGTAGCCATATTGTATGTGTTCCAGCTAATTACCACGACTTGTTGCGGTTGTCTTCGTTGATTAGGAAAATAAACTCAGTCTGATGTGCGGAGGTTGATCCTAATATACCATTTTACTCTATGCTCTTTTTTTTTTGTTTTGTTTCGTATATATAATGAACTAAGCATGTATTGGTGATTTGCGTAGGGCAAGAGGTTGTGTGCTACGAGAGCCCAAGGCCGACAGCGGGAATTCATCGGTTTGTTTTTGTGTTGTTTCGGCAACTAGGCAGGGAAACAGTGTATGCCCCTGGGTGGCGCCAGAATTTCAACACCAGGGACTTTGCTGAACTTTACAATCTAGGGTCGCCAGTGGCTGCTGTTTATTTCAACTGTCAGAGGGAGACTGGCTCTGGTGGAAGGAGACCATAAGAGAAAGATTCCCTTCAATCCTGATGGTGGAAGGACGGAGGACTAGCCCATCTCTCTCTCTCTCTCTCTCTCTCTCTCTCTCTCTCTCTCTCTCTCTATATATATATATATATATATATATATATATATATAAAGACAAACACACACACACACACACAATATTATCTAGCTTCCGCTATGATCCCTAATGAAAATGTCTAATTACATCAAGATATCAATAAAATGGGGAAACTATGATTATTTCAGGTATCGAGATCGCTACATCTCTCCTCCCTTTTTATACTACGTGTCGCAACTCTGTCCACTCATTTTGGAGTGGATGAGAAATGATAAGAACCCCGTCAAAATAATGGAAATGGAGAATGAATGACAGTAATTAAACCACTTTTATTATCAAAATCTCGGCTTTGTATTTGAGTTTTTCGCGGTGCTGTTTTTTGTAAAACAAAGTTGAGATGGCGGCTTAAAAACCTAGAAAATTTAAATTAAATGAGTAAACATAGATCTAATCACATCATAATATAAAATTAAGTATACTCTCGAATAAGAATCATTAAACATCGGGTGGTCCCGATGAATTAAACTTTTAGATAACGCAAGATTAGCTAATTCGGCATGTTGTTGAATTGGCTTTTATGTAAACATGTTGAATTAAAACTTATCATCATGTAGTCAATAACTCTTTATCTTTGTTGATTACTGTATATAGTCCGCGTCAACTTTCCCTTTATTCCTTGTAATTAATTTCGATAAAATCTTTGATGGACAAACATATTAGAGAATTACATGAATAAACTCGATATTACAATTAAATGATGTTTTTAAGGTAAAGTTTATGTGTGAACACTCAATGTCCTTTCCTTTTGTCTAACTTGTAATGGCACTTTACATCCTTGGAGATTTATCTCTCTAGTCCCTGGTGTTTTAATAGTACATAAATTTACTTTAAAATTATTTTATTATCATCGTAGAAGAATAACCAAAAGCGACACATAATTGACGCTGAAGTATGTGGTGACCTTACTGGATGTTGATGTTGAATCGAGTGGTTTGAAACGAGGCCGGGTTTATCTAGGTCCAATGTCTGTCCACTGCAGTGGACCAAAAAGTTCTCCGGAGCCTTTTGGGTTTCCACTTTCCAGCATGTCTTTTACTTTTTCATCAAAAAGCCACCATGCTATGGGACAAATTTATCGAATTGACACAAGGGCAGATTTGGGTTTCCGGTATGTATTTTACTTTTGAATGGAAAGATTATGGGAAAAATTTATGGGAGAGAGTTATTATTTGAAAATAAAGATCTACTTCTCCTTATCCATGGAGATAATTTTCTAAAAAATAAATATACTGTCTGAATTTGAATTCGGCCGTGACTTTTTAACCCCTTGGACTATCTTAAAACATTCACTCGTTGATTTCCTCGAGGAAGAATCTACAGGAGAGATGGCCTCTCTCTTTTGGGTATCAGATTCTTGACAAGATTGGATATATCGTCGTTGAATGTGGCTGACTTGTGCTCACTCTTGCTAGCAAATTTTACTTTATTCCCAGGTTTTAGCTAACTCCTTGCATCTAAACACCACGTGTTTCATCAACTATCCCCTGTCCTAGTGGCGCCAGCTTCACCTTGTTCTCTATCGACGCCCCTCGACTCGACTCAACTCAACTCATGAACTTAGGAGGACACAAGGTTGATGTAAAGCATACATTTATTTTGGTGGCACGCTTCAGCTAGCTCATATATACTGGAGAATTGTTGAGTTGAGATTATGTTTTGCTGGAAAAAATAAAAATAAAAATAAAAATAAAACAAGGGATGTGGACGCTGTCTGAACATATATAGAGAAGCAAATTATGTTGCTGATGTATAAGTTGCCAGTGTCGGGTTTGCACACTGTAACACATATATAGCTACTTTTTTCTCAAGCATGCATGGGCAATCAAGCTGCAGCACATTTTATCCGATCATGTTGTTAGTGATGTCTTTTCTGTAGTGTTTTTTTTTCTAGATTCTGTATTCCATTGTCCACTGTTGTTATATATTGTTGGTGGTGTTTAAATATACTATTTTTCAGTCAAGTGCGTGATTTACATTGTTCTAATTGGTTCCTTAATTTTGATTTATTTCCTTTTAGTTAGGCAATTGATGTCATTTTTAAATGTTTTTGCTGTCTCCTGATAGTTGCACGAGAAGCACCTGGATGGAAAAAAAGACTTGATAAAAAATCTAAGAAATTAGTACCTAGCTAATTGAAAATCTTTTTCCAGGGATCTAATAATGATCATAACAAATTTAGAAGCTAAATTGTACTTTTTGCAAAAATATATACAATGTGTCTACTATTTTAAGAAATTAAAACCTGAATTCAGAGATTAATTTGAATCTTATTAGAAAAAAAAAATCTAGGCACACAATTGCGAGGCATATGATAAAATTTCATGTACTTTTGTACCGTGAAAAAATTCTGAGCCTTAAATTCTTTCCGGAGAAATATGATTTTGTGGATTTCTATGGGATAAAAAAAAGAGGTACCTGGCTATTTTCAGATTAAGGGAAATTACCAGTTTGGCTTTGTAATATCAACTATATTTGCAAGACAAATGATTTTAGAAAAAAGTTACTTAAATTATCGGAGTGCATTTATTGGACTCCATTTAAATTACCAGCATGTCTCATAATTAAATAGACTAAATTAATATTTTGTGACAACAGATATATCTACTGCTTATCTTGCCATTAATCCAGTCATACTTGCTCACTCCAAACATATTAAAGTTGATCTGCTCTGTGTTCGTGAACATGTTTAATTAATTGGAAGAGATTGTTGTTTGATTTATCTCTAATCATAAGCAAGTAACTGATGTGTTGATCGAAGGTCTCTCTGCTCTGAAGTTTCAGATCTCTCACTCCAATGTTTGCGTTGGTCCTTCCCTTGCTAAGATTAAGGTATTGAATGAGTATAAAATATAAACATTGATTACATACGAAAGTCTATACACACACATATATCAACTCTTTGATCTTTTGTTTTCTTGATATGTAAACGACTCATATGTGTATATATACTCATGATTGGCCTCTGTAAGGACCACACCAATTCCATATTTCTTCGAGCGTTGCATATAAATGATATTAGCTACTCAATAATGTATAATTGCTTGGCTACAAGGGCAGTGACATGCATCCATTTTTACATTCAAATGAACAACCCTAATTTCTTTAAACTCCCTCTCTATAATTAATAACAAAAATATCGATTTCACTGGATTCATGGGCATAAATATATGTATAGTATATCAATAAACTTGAGGCCAGGTAGATATCAAGTTTCAGGGCGAGTAGAACAACATTTAAATATACCTGTATGAAAACTCGGCCCTGTCCTTTTAAATTTGATTCGACCCGGCGTCATGCAGAGGTATGTAGAGCAGTATTCATTACCTGTCTGAAAGCTCGACTTTGCTCTTTTAGATTTTACTTAAACTTTACTCAAACCCAGCTTAAATATAAGTGCTATATATAAAATATTTAAAATCATTCTGATTGGTTTAACAAGGCATCTTTTGATTTTGGGTATGCCGAGATGGAGACTGGCCATGGCTTGGCAGCCAAGCAATGCATTTCCATTTTAGGATAGTTCTCGTCGCTCGGAATAATGGTGTTATCAAGAAGAAGAGAAAAAAGTGAAAGGTGAGAAAGAAAAAGCAACCAACGAAATACTCGTATGGATTTTCGAATATTGCAGCCAAATATATCCCCAACCCCCATTGTGTGAATCGGGTCCATACATGCTTTATGATTGGGTCCCGCAGTTTAGAGATTTGTGGCCTTAAAGATCCTTCCCGGAGGAGGAAGGGAGGGAGGGTCAGCTGTCCTCATCTGTTTTCATATTCGAGTAACGTGTCTTCTTCTCATCTCGAGTTACCTTTCATACTCTTCGTTGTGAATAGTGTCCGCCTTTGTACTTAGAAGCACCAGCATACTGTGGAGCACTGCTTTCCGTCTTTCAGGTAATTATGGTTTCTGATGCGGACAGATCATGCAGGCGTGGAGCCGCTGCCACTATATTGCACCGTGGCTGTTTCGTGCTGGGTTGGTTGTTCAGAAGGCGAACATGGGCTGCCCTGTCAAGGTTTAAAACAGTAAAAATAATAATCTGTATTTAACAATAAATAATATCAAGATAATAGATACTTAAGATTCGATGAATAAAGAATAAAAAAGTTATAAATATAGAAAACATTTGAGCCGTAGATATCGATTTTCATCACTAACAAGTAGCAACGCGAAGATTCGTAAGTGTACACTCGCAATTTAAGATATAGCTGTGTATGATTGATAGGACTCATCTCAACCGCCCAACAGGATGGAAAAGAAAAGGACCTTGTCTCACCCTTTTCTTTCCCTTTTCCTTTTAATCCTTGGACTATTATGGTGAGTTTTAGACTATATATACAATTACAGGTGACTTCCTTCAAACTCTAGATTCCGCTCCGCTTTTCCTGTGGTTTGAACCTGACAAGGCAAATATACCGATCCCAGACCTTTCTTGACGACGGGAAGTCTCTGTCTCTCTATTTTTTCCCATCTTTGTATTGGTGAAACTGAGAAAATGATTTCAAATTGTTTGGGATATTGACAAGGACCATGGAGAACCTTGCATGCAAGACTTGAATAATTACAGCACGTTGATTTGGGGGTCCATAGGAATTGCAAGGATAGCTAGGTGGTGCATGGCACCCGCAGGTTTCCTGATGGAATTCTTAAGACGAATGACTCCATCTAATTGAGCATCAAAGCAAGCAACGGTGAAGAAGACTGAAGACAGTCAAACAACATCGCCTCTGTAGCTCGTGTTGTCGTCCTGCCTGGAGAAGAAGCATATCCTTTGCAGAAAACAAAGAAGATTAGGGGGCGTTTGGGAAGGGGACTTCTTAGATTGTAAATTTATTATTTCACTTGTTATTTATAATTTATAAAAGGGTAAGCCATAAATAATTGGATTTTAGATGTTTAAGTCTTAAAAATAAAACAATAAACCTAATCTGATTTTTCACGAATTTCCTATCGCTATTTTGTTTCCAATCAAATATAAATAATGATATTTCCAGCAATCACATGAAGAAAAAATCTAAAAATCTACTTATCAAATCCTAAACTCTATGATTTATATATTCTAGCTAGAGAGTCATAATTAATGCCGATATGATTAAAACATTAGCTGTCACATCATCATTAATTATACTAGTTACTATTTACTTAGCAGTTAGTAAATCGGATTAAGTAAACCATTAATTACCTTTTCCTGTAATGATTATTTCTTTCCTAACGATCGATCGAGCAATAGTTTATTATTGGGTTAAAGGTGTTCAAACCCTGGAACTCCTGCACCAAATGCAACTCGTACCTGAACAAGAGATTCCACCCCATCGGTCCCTATACTATATTTTTGGATCGGTTTGATCCCATTATTAGTTTCGTGGAGATCTATCCACAAGATAAAAAAAAACTTTGCACTTGGAAATCCCGTGGAACTTGAAAAATATCCCAGAACTCATCAAAAATGAAATTTGATAATTCTATTGCAAGATAGCTATTTTGCGAATGAAAATCACTTTTTCTTAGTGGTGTCTTTTCTGTAGTGTTTTTTTTTTCTAGATTCTGTATTCCATTGTCCACTGTTGTTATATATTGTTGGTGGTGTTGAAATATACTATTTTTCAGTCAAGTGCGTGATTTACATTGTTCTTATCGCGGGTGCGCGACGTCGCGGCGATCGTCCTCCTTCAAATGGGTATGGGGGGTATATATCTGGTAAATATGAAGAGACAAGGAATTCTTTGTCTCTAAGCAATAAAAAATGGTGTGGAAGTTGCCACTTAGTATTTTGATCACTAGGAACCCTAACTGGTCTTAGAGATCGGGCACGGGGACTGGTTGCGTAAAGGGATGGTATTAGCACCCCAAATACGCTCTACCTAAGATAAGCTGTATTGTTTATTTGCCTGATAAAATTCAAGGTCTCGTTGTGTTTCCTAGTTCTTGGTCCGTCTGTGGTTCAAGAAAAGTCCTCCTCAATAAGGAGGTCCTTATCTTATCGGGTAAAACCTAACCGTTCTAACGTCTATGTATGTTGGTCCGTCTATGATTCAAGAAAAGTCTTCCTCAATAAGGAGGTCCTTATCTTATCGGGTAAAACCTAACCGTTCTAATGTTTATGTATGTTGGTCCGTCTATGGTTCAAAAAAAGTCCTCCTCAATAAGGAGGTCCTTATCTTATCGAGTAAAACCTAACCGTTCTAATATCTATGTAAAAAGAACATATTTTTAATATCAGGAATACGCTTTATGTATAAATTCATAATCCCATATAATAAAATAAGACAAAGATTTTTTTAGAATTTTTGAAATATTGGCCTAGTTCTCATGGCTTGAATAAACTGGTTATTAAAGCCAAAATGCATGCTAATACATATATTGTTTTGAAATTTTCTTTGTTGTATGAAAAATATGATGTTGTAATATTTATATATATATATATATATATTGGAGAGACTAGGCCGTATGCATGAAAACAAAACATTTTTAATTTATTTTATTTTTTTATGTCTTGACAAAAACCAGGTATTTTAATACCGGATTTGTATCTTTACAGTATAAAAATACAAACCGATATTGATCAAAATACAGTAATAAAATTACAACAAAATCACATATTTTTTTAAATAATTTTTTTTGCAGAATTTTCATAATTTTTCATATATATATATATATATATATATATATATATATATATATATATATATATATATATATATATATATAATACAAAATACAATGTATGTAACATATAATATTAAATGGGATGGGATGGTCCGGCCCACCCAACCGGGCCGGACTCAGCCCAAAAGGTATTGGGCCGATCTCGGCCCAAATACTATTATTCTCTTCTGGGCCAGGCCCGACCCAGAAGACAGGGTTGGGCCAGGATCCGCCTGGCCCAGACCAAAACAGGCGGGGGGAATTATTTCCCCCCACCCCTGCATGCAGAACGTTATTCGTTCTGCATGCAGAGAAGAAAAAAATAAACACCGGAAATAGGGGGGACGAAGAGTTACCTGGCACGGAGGCGGTGGCTTGCTGCGTTTCTGGCAGTGCTGTGGCGAAGGCTGGTGGCGGCGTCTTGGCTCACGGACGGCGGCTCCAAGCAGCGGCGACGGTGCTCTGTTTTTTAATGTTTTCCCGTGACAGCCCTCCCGGTTTGTTTTCCTCAAATTTTCAAATCTTCCTTCCTCTTCCTATGTTTCGGTCTTCCTTTTTTTCTTCCCTTCCCTCTCTTCTCTTGGTCTGTTTTTTTCTTTCCTCTATTTTTTTTTTGTTTTCTCTCCTCTCGGTTTCTCTCTTCTTTCGGGTCTCTCTCCTCCTCTCTTTCAGTTCTTTGTTTTTTCCTTTTCCTCCTCCCTCTCTTCAGCGTTCTTGAGTTCTATTTATAGAGCCAAGGGCGTGGCTTTTTACTGTTCTCATGGGGAGCAGCCGGCTGGTCGGCCATTGGGCCCGACTGCCAAGGTTCGGCTCCCCCCGGTTTTCTGCCAGGTGCACGGCGGGTGGTCAACCAGTGTGTTCGGTCGGTGGGCTCCAGGCGAGAGAGGACCCGACAAAAATTTAAACAAAAGCTCCTTTTTTCCTTCTTCCCCGCTGCATGTTCGGGGGGGGGGGAGAAGAAAGAAAAACAGTGTCGTTCAAAACGACGCCGTTCTGCTATTTTTTTTAAAATGTATGAAACGACGTCGTTTTGGAGAAAACGCGCCGTATCATTTACATGTGGCGCCATAACGCGCCAATTTTCAAATCAGCCCTCAATCATCTTTTATTCATTTCAATTGCATCCCTGCCAAATTCGGTCTCCGCCCCTCTTGTTGGCCGCGTTTTTCACTTTAGTCTTTGGCCTCTGATTTATTCAATTGAGCCCTTAGTTGATCAATAAACTTTCAATTTCTTCAATTAGGTTCCTGATTTCGTTAATTACAACCCCTATACTTACGCTCCTTCTCCAATTTGGCTCTTGGTTTCGGATTTCTTCAATTAAGTCCCTGATTGGGCCTTAAACTTCAATATTTATGCAATTAAGCCCCTGATTTGACCTAATAAATTCTTAAAAAATATATTTTGGCTCCAGAACTTAAATTTCTTCTAATTAAAGCCCAAATTGACTTAAAAATCAATTTTTTTTGCAATCAAATCCCCTAAAAATTCATTTAAAAATCCAATTAAGTCCATAAACATTCAAATTTGGGCTTTTCTCCTCAAATTTCAAAATTTCCTTCTCAACAGGGCTCTCCTCCTTCAAGAATATACTGTCAAAAATCCAATCTTTGTATTTTTAACCTCATTGACCAATTTTCCGCCCATTTTCTGAGCGCTTCTGCCTCCTGCTATTTTTCTAACCTTCTTTGGCTATATATTTATATTTTTGTGGGGGGAGACCCAAAAATGGGTTACAACAGTTCTAATTGGTTCCTTAATTTCGATTTATTTTCTTTTAGTTAGGCAATCGATGTCATTTTTAAATGTTTTGGCTGTCTCCTGATAGTTGCACGAGAAGCACCTGGATGGAAAAAAAAGACTTGATAAAAAATCTAAGAAATTAGTACCTAGCTAATTGAAAATCTTTTTCCAGGGATCTAATAATGATCATAACAAATTTAGAAGCTAAATTGTACTTTTTGCAAAAATATATACAATGTGTCTACTATTTTAAGAAATTAAAACCTGAATTCAGAGATTAATTTGAATCTTATTAGAAAAAAAAAATAATCTAGGCACACAATTGCGAAGCATATGATAAAATTTTATGTACCTTTGTACAGTGAAAAAATTCTAAGCCTTAAATTCTTTCTGGAGAAATATGATTCTGTGGATTTTTATGGGATAAAAAAAATGAAGGTACCTGGCTATTTTCAGATTAAGGGAAATTACCAGTTTGGCTTTGTAATATCAACTATATTTCCAAGACAAATGATTTTAGAAAAAAGTTACTTAAATTATCGGAGTGCATTTATTGGACTACATTTAAATTACCAGCGTGTCTCATAATTAAATAGACTAAATTAATATTTTCTCAAATAATTAATTAATCAACACGCTTTAAAAAAATTAAAGACAAGTGAAAGAACTGGTATATTTTGTGACAACAGATATATCTACCGCTTATCTTGCCTTTAATCCAGTCATACTTGCTCACTCCAAACATATTAAAGTTGATCTGCTCTGTGTTCGTGAACATGTTTAATTCATTGAGAGAGATTGTTGTTTGATTTATCTCTAATGATAAGCAAGTAACTGATGTGTTGATCAAAGGTCTCTCTGCTCCGAAGTTTCAGATCTCTAGCTCCAATGTTTGCGTTGGTCCTTCCCTTGCTAAGATTGAGAAGGCCTAATAGATGGATCAGTATAAAATATGAACATTGATTACATATGAAAGTCTATACACACACACATATCAACTCTTTGATCTTTTGTTTTCTTGATATGTAAACTACTCATATGTATATATATATATATATATACTCATGATTCGCCTCTATAAGGACCACACCAATTCCATATTTCTTCGAGCGTTGCATATAAATGATATTAGCTACTCAATAATGTATAATTGCTTGGCTACAAGGGCAGTGACATGCATCCATTTTTACATTCAAATGAACAACCCTAATTTCTTTAAACTCCCTCTCTATAATTAATAACAAAAATATCGATTTCACTGGATTCATGGGCATAAATATATGTATAGTATATCAATAAACTTGAGGCCAGGTAGATATCAAGTTTCAGGGCGAGTAGAACAACATTTAAATATGCCTGTATGAAAACTCGGCCCTGTCCTTTTAAATTTGATTCGACCCGGCGTCATGCAGAGGTATGTAGAGCAGTATTCATTACCTGTCTGAAAGCTCGACTTTGCTCTTTGAGATTTTACTTAAACTTTACTCAAACCCAGCTTAAATATAAGTGCTATATATAAAATATTTAAAATCATTCTGATTGGTTTAACAAGGCATCTATTGATTTTGGGTATGCCGAGATGGAGACTGGCCGTGGCTTGGCAGCCAAGCAATGCATTTCCATTTTAGGATAGTTCTCGTCGCTCGGAATAATGGTGTTATCAAGAAGAAGAGAAAAAAGTGAAAGGTGAGAAAGAAAAAGCAACCAACGAAATACTCGTATGGATTTTCGAATATTGCAGCCAAATATATCCCCAACCCCCATTGTGTGAATGGGGTCCATACATGCTTTATGATTGGGTCCCGCAGTTTAGAGTTTTGTGGCCTTAAAGATCCTTCCCGGAGGAGGAAGGGAGGGATGGTCAGCTGTCCTCATCTGTTTTCATATTCGAGTTACGTGTCTTCTTCTCATCTCGAGTTACCTTTCATACTCTTCGTTGTGAATAGTGTCCGCCTTTGTACTTAGAAGCACCAGCATACTGTGGAGCACTGCTTTCCGTCTTTCAGGTAATTATGGTTTCTGATGCGGACAGATCATGCAGGCGTGGGGAGCCGGTGCCACTATATTGCACCGTGGCTGTTTCATGCTGGGTTGGTTGTTCAGAAGGCGAACATGGGCTGCCCTGTCAAGGTTTAAAACAATAATAATAATAAAAAAATCTGTATTTAACAATAAATAATATTAAGATAATAGATACTTAAGATTCGATGAATAAAGAATCGATAAGTTATAAATTTAGTAAACATTTGAGCCGTAGATATCGATTTTCATCACTAACAATTAGCCTCGCAATTTAAGATATTACTGTGTATGATTGATAGGACTCATCTCAACCGCCCAACAGGATGGAAAAGAAAAGGACCTTGTCTCACCCTTTTCTTTCCCTTTTCCTTTTAATCCTTGGACTATTATGGTGAGTTTTAGACTATATATACAATTACAGGTGACTTCCTTCAAACTCTAGATTCCGCTCCGCTTTTCCTGTGGTTTGAACAGGTGACTATATATACAATTACAGGCAAATATACCGATCCCAGACCTTTCTTGACGACGGGAAGTCTCTGTCTCTCTATTTTTTCCCATCTTTGTATTGGTGAAACTGAGAAAATGATTTCAAATTGTTTGGGATATTGACAAGGACCATGGAGAACCTTGCATGCAAGACTTGAATAATTACAGCTCGTTCATTTGGGGGTCCATAGGAATTGCAAGGATAGCTAGGTGGCGCGTGGCACCCGCAGGTTTCCTGATGGAATTCTTAAGACGAATGACTCCATCTAATTGAGCATCAAAGCAAGCAACGGTGAAGAAGACTGAAGACAGTCAAACAACATCGCCTCTGTAGCTCGTGTTGTCGTCCTGCCTGGAGAAGAAGCATATCCTTTGCAGAAAACAAAGAAGATTAGGGGGCGTTTGGGAAGGGGACTTCTTAGATTGTAAATTTATTATTTCACTTGTTATTTATAATTTATAAAAGGGTAAGCCATAAATAATTGGATTTTAGATGTTTAAGTCTTAAAAATAAAACAATAAACCTAATCTGATTTTTCACGAATTTCCTATCGCTATTTTGTTTCCAATCAAATATAAATAATGATATTTCCAGCAATCACATGAAGAAAAAATCTAAAAATCTACTTATCAAATCCTAAACTCTATGATTTATATATTCTAGCTAGAGAGTCATAATTAATGCCGATATGATTAAAACATTAGCTGTCACATCATCATTAATTATACTAGTTACTATTTACTTAGCAGTTAGTAAATCGGATTAAGTAAACCATTAATTACCTTTTCCTGTAATGATTATTTCTTTCCTAACGATCGATCGAGCAATAGTTTATTATTGGGTTAAAGGTGTTCAAACCCTTGAACTCTTGCACCAAATACAACTCGTACCTGAACAAGAGATTCCACCCCATCGGTCCCTATACTATATTTTTGGATCGGTTTGATCCCATTATTAGTTTCGTGGAGATCTATCAACAAGATTAAAAAAACTTTGCACTTGGAAATCCCGTGGAACTTGAAAAATATCCCAGAACTCATCAAAAATGAAATTTGATAATTCTATTGCAAGATAGCTATATTGCGAATGAAAATCACTTTTTCTTATATATTTTTAAAACGTTAACGTTAAAGAAATTAACACAGCAATTCAACAAATACCTTCTTAGTTTTTTTTTCCTAAAAGAACAAGAAAGTATCAATTATTCTTCTTGTATCCTACAAATTAAACTCAAGTTTCAAATAATATCCTGGCATTCTATCATCTTACGTACATACCTAACTATGTTGGGTGTGTTTACACTAGGTAGAAGGGCTTTGAGATCCTTCGCAGGGAACTTGGTTTGGGAGGGGGAGCAAGAAAAACTTATTAGGGGCCAAATTATAAATTAGGAATGCCAAGAAAAAATTTCAGTTACTTTTGTTAAATGTTCACAAGAAAGGGGGGGTTTTGTGTGTTGGGAAACGTGAATCTGGCTCTTTTTGAGAACAAAAACCACTAGACCAGGTGAAAAATGAAACTGGCTTTTGTTTAATTTTGAGAAAAGCGAAAAAGGTTGCCTCCTTTATTCTACTAGGACTCCGGATGCAATAGAGTTTCAGCCTTCGAGGCATCACCACAAGCCCAAAAACGTCATCTAGGAATCCCCAAAAGAGAAGAAAAGAAAAATAATAAAGCAAGGTAGATTCTATTGACAGCATAGCAGTAAATAAAATAAAATATATACCACAAAAGAGTTTATAAATAGCCGTTGTATCTTCTTAAATTGCTGCAAAAAATCAACTAACATTCATTCAACAACTCAAACTATATTTGCATACAAGTTGATCAGTGCTGTGCAAGAATGCCTAGGGATAGAGAACCTCTTAGTGTTGGCCGTGTTATAGGGGACGTGTTGGACCCCTTCACAAGATCTATCTCCCTCAGGGTCAATTACAATTCTAGAGAGGTTAACAATGGTTGTGAGCTCAAACCCTCTCACGTTGTCAACCAGCCCAGGGTTGATATCGGTGGGGAAGATCTAAGGACCTTCTACACTCTGGTAAGTCCCAACCATGTCCTCCTCAACGCAGTAATGTTTTTGTTTTTTAGTCATTCATCGCGTATAATTTATTCTCTGGATTCTTTGAAACCTGATGAGCGGTGAAATTCACTTCTATCTTAGGTTATGGTGGACCCTGATGCACCCAGCCCAAGTAACCCAAACCTCAGAGAATACTTGCATTGGTAACTGGCCTTTCTCTCGCACACACATACATCCACCCTCTCGCGCACGCACACACACATCTGAGCAGTGAGATTCACTTTCATCGTAGGTTAATATATGGTACTGGACGCTGATGCACCCAGCTCAAGTGACCCAAAACAAAGAGAATACATGTATTGGTAACTGGCCTCTCCCTCACACCACACTGTATTTCAATCTCGCTATTCTAGCAGATCTAACACAAAAGTGCGAGTCAGAGGGGCATGAGAGCTTAGGCTATTAATTTGGATTGAAGAGATTCCCTGACATGATACCAAGGATTTTTTCGTCAAATGATCCGGATTTGGAATTATACTATCCTCTAATCTCAACATCCTAGATCTGTACATGTCAATTTTAAACTCGAAAGACTTTCGTAAGAGAGCATGTAGAAGTACTTAATTTCAACTGGGATAGTTATTTGACAGACACCAGATTAAACAATGCATTTAAGGTGATGGTGAGTTCTTGGATGATTGTCTCACACACAAATGATCAAACCTGATAATTATTTATAAAGCAACGTGTTTTTTTAGTGTCGATTTACTCCGATCGTTCTTTAATTAATTAACCTAACCGACCATGGAACTACTTAAGCGCTCTCTAAAAATGACTTCACCTGTACGTCGACGATTACTATGGATCAACGCATTGTCTATTATCTGCTATTACAACTCGTAACAGTACTCTCATAGAGTTATTGGTCTGGACGGGTGACTTACACTCATGGAAGCAAGTACTGAGCTGGGAAAAAGCTATATATATGCCATGCATTGTCCTTCATATATACCCATAAGATTACAAGAAGCCGAAAGCATACTGTAAATTCGAAGACCGTGACCTTTGTACTGCCCCCTGCTTGTGATTTTCTTTCTTGTTTGATTGACAGCCTGTTCCTTTCGTTGTTTTCTTTTTGTTCCATTTCTTCTTCTTTTTTCTTTTCGTTTCATTTTTTGTTTGAGTTGTCGTTTACTGGTAGCGTGAGTGAAGCAAAACTGTGGAAGGGGGTCTTCCTCGTATTGACTAGGATTTGTTTTAGGATGTCGGGTCCTACATGTACGATGATAATGGGTAGCAATATCGAGCAACCTTTTTGGTTCCTCGGAATTTACATATTTTCCTTTTCACTGGTTTTTTATACATTCAAGAGACAAATCTTGTTTGCATGCCTTTAACAGAATAACCTCATAGCCAGGTCACCTTCATGTCAGAGCTTTACAGCGTGCCATCAAATTATCCACTGTGCCATGTGTTAATAGAGAATAGATTTTTAAATTCTCATGTAAAAATAAAAAATTATATGAAGACAAAGGTTTCATTTCCTTTCCTAACAATTTTACCGTTTCGCTTTCACTGGAAACGAACAAATTAACATTATATTAAAAACAATGCTAGGCTGATATGAAAAATATCAAATCAGCCCGTGTCTCATGCGCGCGCATACATATTAATTATTATAAATCTAAAACACGCGGGAATTCTGCGCATGTATCCTCTTACAAGTTACTTTAAACGGATTGTTTACATTTTCATTTGAACAAGAGCTGAAATTAAATTACTGTCTTGTGACATGAACTTGCAGGTTGGTGACTGATATTCCAGCAACTACCGGGGCAAACTTTGGTGAGTATACTTACTTTAGTATATTATTAAAAGACTAGAAAATTCCATGAGGACCCTTTCAATCTTTTTTGTGTGGAGGATTGGTGGAGAGGGACACTAACTACAGGGAACATATTCTGATTTTGTTGTAGAGCATCTCGGTTGCTAGGACAACATTATTCTTCAAAACATGATTCCTAATGATCCTATTTCAGTGAATATTTTGCTGGCGAATGGTTGGATCAAAATTTAATTGTGCAGTGGTCCTTTTCCACCGAAGCTCTTTTAGATGGTCTTAGCTATATCTGCAACAGAATTAATTTTTAAAAAAGCGTTATTTCTTAAAAAGCCTAGTTGAAAAATGTCATTGCTATAATATATCTCATAATAATCACGTTTCAGCAGCATGTAGATTAATCTTAGCAGTATTTAGATGGATCTTGCCGGGCCTAATTTAAATTGAATCCATGCTGCATTAATCACCTAATACCATAATAATATTTACAACAGCGCCGCTAACACATCTAGAGTTTGTAGTGGTTATATTCTCACGATAACATGATGTTGGAGGCTACGATGAAACACTAAGAGTTCTTAGGCAAGTAGCTAGCATTGTCTATTTCGTTTCCAGTCACGGTCAATGCGATTTTATAAAAAGCAAGAGAAAGTGTGAATGAGAATTGTGGCGGGCAAAGATAGTGAAAGGGTTACTGTGTACGTACGTAGCCATATTGTATGTGTTCCAGCTAATTACCACGACTTGTTGCGGTTGTCTTCGTTGATTAGGAAAATAAACTCAGTCTGATGTGCGGAGGTTGATCCTAATATTCCATTTTACTGTATGCTATTTTTATTTTTTTTGTGTTGTTTCGTATATACAATGAACTAAGCATGTATTGGTGATTTGCGTAGGGCAAGAGGTTATGTGCTACGAGAGCCCAAGGCCGACAGCGGGAATTCATCGGTTTGTTTTTGTGCTGTTTAGGCAACTAGGCAGGCAAACAGTGTATGCCCCTGGGTGGCGCCAGAATTTCAACACCAGGGACTTTGCTGAACTTTACAATCTAGGGTCGCCAGTGGCTGCTGTTTATTTCAACTGCCAGAGGGAGAGTGGTTCCGGTGGAAGGAGACCATGAGAGAAAGATTCCCTTCAATCCCGATGGTGGAAGGATGGAGGACGAGCCCATCTCTCTCTCTCTCTCTCTCTCTCTCTCTCTCTCTCTTTCTCTATCTATCTATCTATATATATATATATATATATATATATATGGCTGCTTACACAATATTATCTAGCTTCTGCTATGATTCCTAATGAAAATGTCTAATTACATCAAGATATCAATAAAATGGGGAAACTATGATTATTGCAGGTATCGAGATCGCTACATCTCTCCTCCCTTTTTCTACTACGTGTCGCAAGTCTGTCCACTCATTTTGGAGTGGAAGATAAATGACAAGAACCCCGTCAAAATAATGGAAATGGAGAATGAATGACAGTAATTAAACCACTTTTACTATCAAAATCTCGGCTTTGTATTTGATTTTTTCCCGGTGCTGTTTTTTGTAAAACAAAGTTGAGATGGCGGCTTAAAAACCCAGAAAATTTAAATTAAACGAGTAAATATAGATCAAATCATAATATAAAATTAAGTATAATCTCGAATAAGGATCATTAAACATTCGGTGGTCCCGATGAATTAAACTTTTAGATAATTCAAGATTAGCTAATTCAGCATGCTGCTAAATTGGCTTTTATGTACACATGTTGAATTAAAACTTGTCATCATGTAGTCAATAACTCTTTATCTTTGTTGACTAACGTATGGTCCGCGTCAACTTTCACTTTATTCCTTGTTATTAATTTCGATAAAATCTTCGATGGACGAACACATTAGAGAATTACACGAATAAACTCAACATTACAATTAAATGATGTTTTTAAGGTAAAGTTTATTCTGAGCGTGTGAACACTCAATGTCCTTACATTTTGTCTAACTTGTAATCACACTTTACATCCTTGATGTATCGTGTTCTAATAGAAGGATGAAAGGACCAGAATGCTTCTATAACCCTATGGTCCAGGTCGAGGCAATTACCATCTTCTTGACAGTGCATGGATAATTAACCAACTATTTGACAGGCCAGGACCTGTTTTGTTTTTGCTTGTCTGACACTTTCATGTGGCAGTCCTCTGCTACTCTCTATTTTACATGTTGTGTTTTTTGCCTGCTGGTGTTTTTCTCTCCTCATCTACGTACAGTATTCATGTTGAATCTCATTTATTCTAGATTATTATGCTGTTTTGCAAATAGCCAGGAAACTCCTAAAGTACCCGATCTTTAAAGTGTATTGTCTTTCTTTTCATCATGTCATTTTACAGTCACTGGTCAAATCGATGATATGAACGATGATGCACACGCTATTCCCTATGAATGGAAGCTGCCATTTTCTTTGGGCATCTGTGGTCTTCTCTCTGCGCAACACAACATGCCTGTAATATTGTAACTGTCCCGTGATTTTAAAACCTCTCACCCTCACTTAACTCTCAGGTTTTAAGTTTAATTTTTAAAAAGTATCGGTTCAAATTTATAAATTTATAAATTAAATTTATATAAACATTAATTTTAAAGCCTATATCACACGCACATGTATTTTGTTAAAAGACATATTTTCAACACAAAATTCTCCCTGTGTTGCAGAAGCTGATGGAACTCTCAATTTGTTCCGGTCCCTGCTGCCATTGAAAGGGCTGTTGTTTGCTCGTTCTTTAAAGTTTAATCAGTCTCAATCTCTGATAAAATCAAGATTTTAGATTCTTGCCAACCTACCTAGAGTTAGCCTAGGTACAGGGCTGGATTTTCTTAGGGCAACTCCGACACAATGTTAAATGGAGAGCCAAATATTAATATTTTAGTTTTTCTTTTCATGCAGGGGAAGGGAAACAAAATGCCAAAATGTATTTTTCTTTCTACAAATATTATTATTATATATCTTAAAAAAAAATCTAAAACCAACAAAATAAGACTAACAAAAAAATAAATCAATTAAATATAGCTATAAAAAAATCAAAATCATTAAAAAAAATAAAACACTTATTTATTACACTGCAATACAATTAGCTTTTCAAATAATTTTTTTCCATTAGAGTATACATGACTAAAAAAAACTATATTTATACTATTAAAAATGATATCTTGTGAATTTAGCTCTTTAAAATAACATCTCTTCTTGGAGATGGTCTTAGAACATATATATATATATATATATATATTTTAAAAAAATAGTTAAATTATTAATATTATTTTTTTAACAGCATAAATATAGTTGTTTTTTTTTTATTTCTACCACACACACACTACAATGGTTAAAAGTAAATATATTTATAATAGCGGATTGTGTTTTAATATATTTCACATATAATTATTTTAATAATATGATATGACTTTGTTAATTTGATTAGTCTTAAAAGAACTCAGATAATTCTCAATCAACTCAATATTAAATGATAAAATTAAAAAATTCAATAAAAAATTATAAAAACCAACTCGAATAAACTTGTTAAACTCACGATAAGGGTAACGAGACTAGGATAGTCTTGTACAATGCAAAAAAAAAACATATTTAAAAAAAATAAATGAAAAAATAGTGAAAAAACACTATTACACTAAATAATATTTTGTAAAATTTTGATATTTTTGCAAAATATATAGGAATAGTATTTTTATAAGAAACCCCTCTATAACTACCCTAATAAGAAGAGTTAGGACTTGGAAGTGTATTCATATCCAAGATTTCATGTCCAACTCTTGCCAATGCAAACAATTCTATGGACCCATTAGACATGGACAGAGCCCATGATTTAACTGTACTGTGCTTACAAGAAATTCCTTGTCGAGGGCCTGTGCATTTTCAGAATTAGTTGGGTCTCGGCCCATATATCCAGTGCCTATCCAAAAAAATATGGCAAGAGAAATTGTGTCTGGGTATTTCATTTAGTATTCATCTTGGAACATGGAAAATAAGTATTTAAAAATATATTTTTTTCCCATTTTTCTGATTAAATAATCATACCTTTCTCTATTTAATACAATAAAAATAAATAAAATCACAATAAGTGTTTTTAATCCCATCCTCTTCTCTCATACTTATATCCCATTTTTCAAATAAAAAACGAAAATCTAAAAAGAAAAAGAAAAAGAAACAAGATAATTAAAAGAAGAGAGGGAGAAATGAAATCGCGGGCTCCTCCTTGCCCGAGAAGCACATTGAAGAAGAAAACCCCATAGTTCAAGTAAACACTGTCGTATCTTCCTTTCCACAACAACAAAAAAAAATCCCAAAGATTGGGGTTTTGATTTGGAGCGAAGGCAATGGCCGAAGTGGTGAAGATGGCAATCGACGGCGAAGATGAGTCTAAACCGAACGGCCAAGATCAACCAAAGAAGACCCTGAAGAGAAAGCGAGCAACATTAACACCAAAACAGCAGCAACAACTTTTGAACATAAGAGGTGAACAGAAAGGAGCCAAGATTGAGGAATTAAAGAGAGAAATGAAAGGGCTATTTAGGTATTACAAAGAAACGACGAGTCAAAAAAAGGGTTTTGGGTTTGGTGTAGATTTGAGTGGAAATGAGTGTGGTAATGTGAATGTGATGGTGGGTTTGTTAATGGAAGAGACTGGCATGTCGTTTACCAAATTGGCGGGGGAAATTTATAAGAAGTTAGTGGAAATGAGTGGGAATTTGACTGTTGTAGTAGTGAAAAATGCGGTGTTGTTTGTTGGTCAAAGAGTAATATACGGTGTGCCTAATGTCGATGCTGATATTTTAGAGGACGAGACTCGTTCTTGTCTTGGTGCTGAGAGGTTTTTTTATTTCATTTTATTGTTTGTAGCCTCTTACGTGTTTATTGCTTGTGCTTAATCTTGCTACTTGTCGTTAATAATTTGATTTGTGTACTTGTTGTAGACAAGAGACTTCAAGCTAATGCCGAAATCTGTCCATGGAGCGTTGAAAATTAGGCGCACGTGTCGGAAAAAGATTCATGACAGGATTGCTGTTGTTTCTGGTAATATATGTACGATTAGATTTTTGTAGTCGCTTCGAGTTTGTTTGTAATTAGTGGTAAAAGCATGAGATGGCTGGGTTAGTGGACAACGCTTCTCTTGCTCTGTGCAATAATCGTGACTAAAAATGCTTGGGCAGCTGCCATTCTTTAAATTTTATGAATTCATGACTTTCTTTAGTGTAAATAAGGTTTAACTGGACGAAACATGTGCTTTAGTGTCTCTGAAGTCTGAACAGACACCTTAATTAGAGCATGCAGTTCATTGATACCTGTTCACCATTTTGCTTTTCTTACCTTGTATCTTAGTTGCTAGAGTTAAAAGGTGTGCAGATTGCAGAATGAATAATAAGTGAAAATTACACTTAGGCATGCCGCCTGCCTATAGTACAGGATGGACTGTTTCGGTGATATAAAACTTTGTACTTTCTTGTGGTTATAATGTCACTACTGACGTTTTTGTTTCATTTTTCAGAAATGATAACTGCATTACAAAAGCAAGAGACTGATCAAAATTACGAGAGTGTTTTAATAAAATCATCAGAGAAGCTTGGCAAAGTTTTAACAGAGGCAGACATTCGATTGTTAATCGATGGCTTGTTACAGAAGAATGGAGCAGAGATGTATGTATCTAAAAAGGCTCTTTTTTTTTTGTACTTTAAATAATGCTTTTTTTTAATTAAATATTGAACTGTCGTTGTAGAGCTGACAAGGAAGCAAAACAAGAAGAGAAACTGCTCGTCAAGCAATTGAAGAAAAATAAACGAGAAGAGGAAAAGGAGAAAAAAAGGATGGACCTTGAACTTTAAAAGGAAAAGAGACAAACTATGTGTCCAATCCTCTCCCTTTTTTCATTAGTACGAATTGCTGTCATGTGCTTTATCTGCCTATGGAAATGGGAACAATTTTTCTTGGGTCATATTATCCATTTAAAATGAAATATTTATTCCATTTTCTTTCATACAGTTGTGCGTGAGAATGTTTTGCTAAGTTTTGTAATATTTTTGCAGTTTGTTGTTATATTCATATTATTCATTTAATTTATTCCAGGAAAAAGAGCAAAAGCGATTGCAAGAGGAGGCAGAAAAGGATGAACGGCGTCGTGAAAGGGAAGAGTCTGAAATTAAAAGACAGTTGAAAAGGCAGCAAGAGGAAGTGGAGAAGGCACAGCGGCGCAAAGAGAAGGAAGAAGCTGAGTTGAAAAGGCAAGTGGCTATACAGAAGCAAGCTTCAATGATGGAACGCTTTCTAAAAAGAATCAAAAGTAATTCCCTATGTCAGAATGACCAGACTTCAACTAAAGCAACCGCTTTTGATTCATCAAGCAAAGAAAGTAAAAGGATTGCTGAGGCAATTACTCAACTGATGGACTGTGCTCTTTCATCAAATGATAACATTACAGCTGACGACATTCGCAAGTAGGTTATGCACTCCCCAACCTGCCCTCCCATATTTTTGCTTACACTAACTTAAACTTCCTAAGTAGATGAATTTCTGATGACTGGTTTTAAAAACGCTTTTAAAATACAACTCCTGTGTTTTAGTTGTTCTTCCTCGAGTTTAGTCAACACTTGGGGCCTATGTATTTTGGCTTCTAATCGAAATGCTGACAGCTTTTGCAAATAGAATAGCTTGGTTTGGTAGAGGGAGAACAAGTCAAACTGTTTGAAATTCCAAGAAATTATAGCAGAAATTTTCACGTGCAAGATTTAAAATGGTATCAAATCTCTGCAAAGAATGAAGATGCTGAGATCCAATGCCTAGTTGTGACGGCTGGAAGTGGTTGAAATAATAGATCAACCAATGATATACTGGCAATGGCAATTGAGTTCGAGTAAGGAATTATGATATGCAACCTCCCTAGAATGTTGAATCAAGGGTCTCCGTTCTTGCTTTTATAAGTGCAGGTTAAGAAAGAAGTTTTGGACGGGGTTGGCGTTAGAATTTCACCAGGTATGTATGTGTTCATGTCTTCAGCGAGTTGAATCATGTTGCGATACTCTATTACTAAAATCCTTGTTCTTTTTAATGAGCAGAAAAGGCCAGGGGATGAAAGACATATCTATATTTCTCTTGAGAGGTGTTTGCCTCCTGCTGGTAAAAGCTCGACTCCTAATGGGTCCTCGCCTCCGTCGCTTAAACATGGTTTAGTTGCTGAGGGGCCAGCAAATCTGCACGGACAGCCAGCCATAGCCTTCTTCTCTGGATCATCTTTGGCCTTTCAATTTTTTCTCCTCTAAATTTTCCCCACATTTGGGCCACATTCTGTGGCATGTAATTACAAATCATCTCGAGAAACTCAGCATTAGTAAAGTTTTTGTTGTAAATCATACAGTTGAATATACGGTGATTAAACTTTTGGCCTAACCAGTACCTTGATGAATATTTAAGTAGGCTAGAGGTATTTATTTTCGACTTGGTTCGGTTTTTGTCAAAAAAAATAACCAAATCAATTTAAAAAAAAAACCGCAACCGAACCGAAACCGGTTTAAAAGGATCGGTTTCGGTTGTGTTCGGGTTTTTAGAAAAAAAACCGGTTCAAACCGGTTTGACTCGGATTTTTCCGGTTTGGCTCGGATTTTTTCGGTTTGACTTGGTTTTTTCCTGGTTTTTTCGGTTCGGGTTCGGTTTGGTTTTTTCTATTCCAGACTTAAAAAACTGAAACCGAACTGAACCGGTTGGTTTTTTCAAAATTTTAATCGGTTTTTTTTCACGGTTCGGTTTTTTCGGTTATTTTTTTCTGGTTTTCTCATTTTAATCGGTTTTTTAGTTTTTTAAAACACCTCTAAAGTAGGTTAAATACTGTCGTGAAAGAATCTTCTTTGAAAACCAGGCAACTCATGTGTTCTAAAAGGGTTTTCACAAGATTGACTAAGCTTGCGTTCGAAATATGCATTTCAGATATAGAGTTCGTGTGTTAATCAATTAACTTTATATGTGGCTTTAGTTATATGAAAAATAAGTTTCAATTTTATAAAATTTTAAAATCAAATTTTAGAAAACATCTTTATCTTAACTTCTTGATAATTTTTTAACAACATATGCATTTAAATTTTTAGTTTATAGTTAATTTTTGCTATGAAAAAGACATGTTAACAATGCCTTTTTAAAGTATATAAAATTAAAAATACGTAACATAAAATATATGAAAAATAAAATTTAAAGTACATAAAATTCAAAATAAAAATAAATTATACTATCAAAGTTGCACCCTTCGATGTTTTGTATAATAGAATTCATCGATGATCGAATCTGAATCAATATCTTCAACAAGCTCTTGTTCAATGTAAATCATTATAGAATCTACTAAGAACTCCTCTTTCATTTTATTGCGAAGCATAGTTTAACATGTTTCATAGATAAAAATGCCCGCTCTGTAATGGCAGTGGATACGGGCAAAGTCAAAACAAGACAAATCAACCTGTCAATCAAATTATAGTGTTGCGACTTATTTGTTTCAACTAATCCTCAACATAATTCAGAAATGGTAAACATATTCTGAAAGCTGTCATGATGAATCACATCAATATGATAATGATCTAGCTGAGATTTCAAATAATATATCTCTTTTTCATTGAAATCTTCAGGATAAAATTTCTTAGCAAGCTTGTAAATAGCATCAACTTTAAATGATTTAAAGTTGTCATTGGGTTCTAAAGTAGAGCTAAGTATGAGGAGTTCCATTGTCCCATCACTGAATCTCGAATTTAATTCTTCCACCTGAAAATCTATTGTTGAGTTAAATATATCATAATGATAATGCTAGTAAACTGTCACTGAACCTTGTTGTTGACATGAACAACCTGTAGCCTTTTTATATGAAGCATTCATATGTGGTATGTCAATATCATATTTTATGCAAACAGATTGCACATTTGTAAGAAGAAGATCAAATCTGACATCTCTCAAAGTTTGAAGCAATGCTTTAGCAGTTGATACAAGATCAATTGCATTTAAGATATTAAGAGATTTTTGTTGCAAAGCTCGACAAAGTAAATCAGTAATCCTTATTATTTTATGCATCAAATATAAGATGAATATGAATTCAAAAGATTTCACCACAGTCAAACAACCACTAGCTTCTCCACGTATAGAATTAGAAGATCCTTTTGAACCATACTTTCAAGCACAGTAATAGTTGCACCATACATATGTATTGAGCTACAAATAGAATCAAAATGAGAGCTCCAGCGAGTAGTTTCACTTCGATGTAAATTACTGATTTGATTAGCCCCTCTACCAATCTCACATTCTCTAGTAGTTACCACATGTGCAATTTCTATAGCTTGAGCATAATGTAACTCGGTATGACGTTTGGGAGAAGCACAAATAAGGTTGATAATGTTTGTCAATTTTGAGAAAAATAATCAAATAGAAATCTCATTTCCAGCTGCTGTAACTAATGCTAGTTGTAGTCGGTGAGCAAAGTAATATGCATAATATGTATAAGGACAATCTCTGAGAAATAGAGCTTGTAGTCCATTCTATGCGCCACGCATATTGCTAACACCATCATACCCTTAACCTCGCATATTGAAAATATACAAGTTATATCGAGCGAGCACATCATAAATTTCTTTTTTAAATGTTGAAGAAGTAGTATCTGAAACATGCACAATACCAAAAAAGGCTCTCGTACAAAACCCTGAATGTCAACAAATCTCAAAACAATAGCTATTTGTTCTTTATTTGATACATTTTTGGCTTCGTCAACTAAAATACAAAACTTTGCATCTCTAACTTCTTTACAAATCTTTTTCCTCACTTTGTTCGCGAGAATATGCAAATTCTCTTTTTGAATAGTTGGCGAGGTATACTTTGCATTTTTCGGAGCTTTTTCTAAGACAACATCATCAACGTCAACATTCAGTCTCCCCATAAGTCTTATTATCTCCAAAAAAATTACCTCGATTATTAAAAGCTGAAGATTCATCATGACCTTTAAATGCACATGCTTGTAAGCTAAGCCATTAAACACTTTCAATTGTTATTGTAAGTCTCAACCGATTTTTCTGAATTTCTTCAACAGTTTGTGCATTCAACACTTTATCAATATGTCTACTTACTTTCATTAAATCTTCAGTAAATTTCACAACATTATTATGTGGTGAACTGAGACTTCGCACATGCATCAAAAGTGCACATCTAACCCCATTATTAACCCTCTTCCACTTCTAAAGCCTTCGATGGTGAATGTGAGATGATGAGGCATTTTGTTTTCAAAGATAAAGCATGGAAAACAAAACACTACATCCTTTGATGGAGAGTACTCTAGCCAAAGAAATTGACCAAACCAAGTGTATTGAAATCGACGATACTGTCTCCCTGATTCAGTTCTTGGATACTCTGCTAACTTAGGTTGATATGGACCCATTTTGATATAAGCTCTTCTAATTTCATCTTGTTGATTAATAAGATGTTTCCACACTAAAATTCGTAACTCAGGATCTCGTTCAAGAGTATTAACATCAATTTCAACTCTTTGAGATTTGAAAGGGGGTTGTTCACTACGATTTGAGACATCAACATTGGATGGAGAATGTCCTTTACTGGTTGATGTTTGTTCATTTGGTTTAAAGAATGCAAACATAGTTTTTCCTTTCTTGCTTTCTTGATTTTCCATTATAATGTATAACTTATTCAAGTAAAAAGGATTTGGGATATTATGTGCAATATGAAAAGATACTAATGCCACAATAGAATATTCATGAAATGCAGGGAAAAAAAAAGATAAACTAATGATGCAGACTACTGGGAGATTTGGAGAACTTAACTTTGAAATAACCAGTAAATTATTAGTACTAGTGTGTTAGTATCCGTCCATTTCTAAGGTATAGTCTATTGTTTACTCCACTAACAATCTACTGTAATGAATGTGAAACATTGAATTTAAAATGAGAAGTCAGGGCTTGTAAATTCCTACCTGATGATTTTACACTCTTGCAGCTCTCTGTATAGATTCTTCTTCAAAATCAAAGCTAAAATTATATATTGTTGAGAAGAAAATGCTAAAACCTCAAGTTACTTAGAAGACATGTGATGCGAACCATAGTAGAATTTAATGGTATTCGCAACCCCAAGATCAATCTAACCCAAGTTTGTTGAGATTTGAATGAGCTTATCACAATGGAAGACTTGCTCCAAGGTAACAAGACTATAAACCAACTCGATCACAACGTCTACACCTAGAGACGAGCAAAGAAAGTATAAATTCACAACAAAGAATGGTCAATTCTTTGAAGAGTTAAAAGTTCAATCAAGAATCAAGATTGAGCAACCAAAAGCCGGCTACAATGCTGAAAATATCATTAAAAGTCTGACCTAAAATTATTCCTAAATAGTATTTAAACTCCAAGCCAAAACCTTAATTTTTCTAATGAGTCTCATATAAACCCAATTTAAATAATAATCAACCCAAGGTAAAACTAGCCCAAACTAATTAAAATATACAAAATAAACAAGTCTAAAACCCAAACTTGAAATGGATGTTTCTCTCTCGTTTTAATGAATTAGAAGACATGCCATATACCATTGAAAATGTATGGAAGTCTAGTTTCCAGCCTAACTAGAATCACATCAAAATTCAATTTGTAGCTCTAGTTGTGACCAAAAGAGTAACGGAAGGTCAAACTGTCTGAATCTAGGCTTCTTCTCCCAATCTTTGTGTAATGGTCGTGGTTCCACCAACAAGCCCCTCTTAAACATGAATCAAATTAATCAAGGCTTGCTTTTTATTATTACAAATCCTCTTGAAGTCCACCTTAGCCCATGTATCTTGAAGAAGTTTATTGAAAGCTTCTTTGAACTTCTTAACTTTAAGCCTAGTAACTGGACCAACTGGAACCTCTAATGGATTCTTTGATGGTTGGATTGCATCAACATGTGAACCAATTAATTATTTATATTTAGATAGGTTTGCTGTAAAATATAACTAATTAATTAGTATTGCAAAGAAAATTTAATGTACGGCTAATAGCTGCTATTAATTAGTGTTGTAAGGGAAATTAAGTAGGCAGCGAATAAATGCTAATTAATTAGCTAGTGTTGTAAATAAGCAGCTAATGGCTGTTAATTAATTAGTCTTGGAAGGGAAAATATACAGTGTTTAGGTTTGCTGATATATAAAAGGAAAGTGAATTATTAATTTTTTTTTTGTTACTTGAAGTACAGCACTCCTTGCCCTTATAAAAGGCTCCAGCCCCTTATAAAAGGCTCCACCTCTGCACACAGTATAAGCGAAGCTCAAAAAAAAAAAAAAAATGATGGCTCTCAAGCTGAACCTAGTAGCCGTGCCGTCCCACAATCTCAAGTCTGCCAAAGTATTTGCAGCCTCCACGATGCAGTGCTCCACTACTAGGTGAGTTCCTATCTACTCTTTTCTTCTTCTTCTTGCTTATTTTCCTTTTATTTTACTTCCTTTAACTCTCTGATACTAAACTTCAGTTTTCTCAACAAAAACGAAACTTCATCTATCTGGGGTGTTATTTATGGGTAAATGTCCGTGATATCTGGATAAATCATGCTGATCCACTTCTACTATATTTGTTGACCACTACAAATATTAATGTAATGGCCTTACAAATTAAATGGGTCAACCTTTGTTTTGGTTAGATTGTTTTCATTTCTTGAATTACTTCTTCTTTCAAAGTTATATGTAGCCAGCTAAGAACATGATCTATAGTCACATAACCCTTAGCATTAGAGAAGAAGATTAATTCTTGAAGTCGAGACTCGAGATCGACCCTGGTCCTTAGGGAATAATCGCTACTCGACCACTTCTAACTCGAAGGGCTCTTGCAATTATATATATTTTTTAAAAAAAATAGAGAGACTGGCTCAACTGATCAAGTGCATGCCTGTGAGTTGGGACACCTCAAAAACCCAGTTGCAAATTAACTGCTGTTTATGGATTTTTAATGCAGTGGTCCTTGCCACCCAAAAACACCACAGGCATTTAGTTAATAATGTCGGTACAGTTGCTGGGACTGCTACTGCTTGTTGCATGATGCATGGTTCCAGCTTGTAGAGTCCATTGATATTGATACTGTAAGGCCAGGGTCCATTATTATCACACTCCAGTGCTGAGGTCTTTGTTTTTAAATTTTTATCTGCCACAGTTTCCTCTTTAAAGAAACAAGAACCTGTTTTGCAAACTGCATCCAAACACTTATTTCAGGTATCTGATGTTGAATATGTAAAAACTTTGCAAGTTGCCGGAAAGGGAATGCTAGGGCCTACTTTTCTGTTTCGGGAACAATAGTTCAACAATGCTAGATTATTTTTTTCGACGTATATAGAGGGAGGGCATATATTTTTAAAGAAAGTGCTTGGAAATAAAAACAATTAAAGATTTGGTTTGGATACGCTTTCAATGTGTTTAGTTGTCTGTGTAGAGACAAACTAATCCCCTCAAATCTTGAAAAAATAATAAGAAAATACAAATAAAAAAAATATGTTTGTTTTATATGTGTATTTTTTTCTGTATAACAAGTTTATATATATACACTTTGAAATATTTATGAATGCTAATAAAATAATTATAATTTATATTAAATTGAATAATTTTTATTTTGTATATATTTTTTCTGTGTAGTAGTGAGTTTATATAAACGTGAAACATTCTAATTTTTAATAAAACAATTATATTTTGAATTAAATTGAATATTTAATATTTAGTTTTATCCTAATATTTTTAAATATTAAAATTAATTATAAAAATTAAAATAAATATCGATCAAAACTAATTACTAAAAAAATAAAAAACTCAAAGGAGAATTAACCTCATGAAATTAGCTAGCTAGACGGATACCTAGCATGCCATTGCATGAAAACCCTGCAATTGACATTATAATTATAACTTGGCCTAGAAGATTATAGTTTAATGATAAGATTATAACATTATTTAGAGTGGGCTCTGTTGATTAGCACGTACAGACATGTTAATTATGGAAACGCTTAGCTGTTAAGAATACGACACCTTTGTATCCACGAGCTCATGTTTTCCCGCTTTGTTCTAAATCTCCATGAATCTTCGCGTCCGTACCCTAGAAGAAACTCGATTGATTATACAACTGATAATTATTAATTTTGTGTGCCGTGTGTGTGTGTGTGTGTATATATATATATATATATATAGGAATACAATTAGTATGGTTATTTAACAATTACTTTCTCATCTAAATCCTTAAGATTATTGACAAATTAATATATATTCTATCTAATTGAATAAAATAAAAAGGGATACATTTAATGCAATATTAATGTTAATTTAATAATGGAAGTAGTCGACATATCTCCATGGAAGTAATTAATTCGAGTAAACAACTGGGACTTATATATTGATTTGTTATGCCTTGTATGAGAGTATATATAGGTTGGCTACAGGAGCGGAACCAGGGAGAGCCGGGCAGGCTGCAAAATATTTTATATTTTTATATTTTTAATGTTTAAATATAGGATAATATAATATATTTTTATTTTAAATAGATAAATTTTCTTATATCTTAAGTTTTAGTTTTTTTTTATTATATAATTCCAGCTCCGGCCATATATATATAACAATTAATCTCTATATTAATTTCTTACAAATCCCCATGACTCTTTACCATTTGATTCGTTCTACTTTAATAAAAGAATACATTTGATGTCAGGCCTCTCTAAGAGACGTGGAAAATTATTTATCGCATGTTTTTCATTCACCATAAAGTGTGCGTCACTTGTTGTGATATATACGAGATCCACAAGATATTCAACTATGCTATATATATATATATATATATTCCATGGATCGCGAGGTCCATGTGCATGCAGACTGTACTGAATTTATTTGCACAGGTGTATAGAAACCACCAACATATTAAAAATAAGATTTTTTTTTTCTGCCCTCTATATATTGCGCACTTAGCTGTCGTGAGAAAACATGAAAGCTCACTTTTGTTATTTTTCGAATTCATCTCTTTCCCCGCTTTCATTTTCAACATCAAAAAATATTAAATATAGAGTTAATGCACTGAATTCTCTTCCTGTAGTGCTGTCGGGTTATTATTATTAATAATGGTTGATTTTTAAAATATTTTTTATTTTAAAAATTATTTTTAATATTAATTAGTATATTAAAATGATATGAAAACATTAAAAAAATTATTTGAAGTAAAAAAAATTGAAACGCTATATATATTAATTTGATTTAATTTATTCATATATATTTTTTTAATTTATTATGTTTCTTGAATATGTTATCCTGGCTTTTATGTTTAGAATACACAACGTATTTGTAAGACATCACATATTTAAAATTTAATTTATAAGAAAAAAAACTAGCAAAAAGATATGTAAATGTAAATAGAAGGCTAAATATAAAAACAAGATTTTATTGGTAAAATAATATTTAAAAAAAAACGATTTATCTATGATATTTATAGTTAAAGAAATTAAAACTTCTTTTAATTTTTTCAGGAAAATTAAAAATTAAAAAAACATTCTTTTAAATTATAGATATTGAGCAGTATTAAGAATTTCTTTTTAATTAAAAATACTTGAAAATATGAGAATTTTCTCTAAAAATATTAGGAAAAATATAAATAAATAAAAATGTAAAATTATTCTTTCTTTTAACTGAAAATAATATATATTTTTAATTTTGTTTAATGAGTTAAAGCAATCTATCTGTTTAAGCCTCCATCGTTAGACCATGGCTGTCTGTTTGACAGGCTCAAGATTGTAACTGAAGCACAAAAAAATTGAAGCTGTTCATCTATAATCTGTATCCAGCTGCAAAACATTATCCAGTTTAAATTTTATGATCGTATAATGTATACTAGCATTCTAGCAAAGAAAAGCAAAGGCAAAAACGACACATTCTAAGTCTATTTTATTCACTGGTTTTAGAGGGTCGGAGAGTATAAAGAGGGACTCCTATTGGCCTGCCAAAGAAGTCCATTTTCAAGGGACGCATTCCATGCCACCAGAAAAGATTGAGATATTCAAGTCCATGGAGAGTTGGGCTACGAAGAACATCTTAACGCATCTAAAGCCTGTTGAGAAATCTTGGCAACCGCAAGATTTCCTGCCACAAGCTGACTCCGAAGGATTCTATGAACAAGTGAAGGAATTGAGGGAAAGATCAAAAGAACTTCCTGATGACTACTTTGTTGTTTTGGTGGGAGATATGATCACAGAAGAAGCACTTCCAACATACCAGACAGCACTTAACACACTGGATGGAGTCAGGGACGAGACCGGTGCATCACTATCTCCTTGGGCAGTTTGGAATAGAGGATGGACTGCTGAAGAGAACAGGCACGGTGACCTTCTCAACAAGTATCTTTACCTATCTGGACGAGTGGACATGAAACAGATTGAGAAGACAATCCAGTATTTGATAGGGTGTGGAATGGTAAGGTTATCCATTGATTTATATATCCTCTTTTTTTTCCATGCTAGTTGTCATCAAGGACACTGGAACGTGCATGAGCACAACTAGTATTCAATAATTGAATCTCTTCTTTTTGTCTGTGTTTCTTATAGGATTTCAAATTTGAGAACAACCCCTATAACTGTTTCATTTATACATCATTCCAAGAGAGGGCAACATTCATCTCTCATGGCAACACAGCTAGACTGGCCAAGAGATATGGAGATGCGAAGCTAGCACAAATATGCAGCACCATTGCTGCAGATGAAAAGCGCCATGAAATTGCATACACCATGATTGCGGCGAAGTTGTTTGAGATTGACCCAGATACTACTATTCTGGCCTTGGCCGACATGATGAGGAAAAAAATCGCTATGCCAGCCCTCTTGATGTACGATGGTCAGGATGATAACCTTTTTGAGAACTTCTCAGCTGTTGCCCAGAATCTTGGGGTCTATACTGCCAAGGACTATGCCGATAATTTAGAATTCTTGGTGGGAAGATGGAATGTAGCGGGATTGACAGGTTTGTCTAGTGAAGGACGCAGGGCTCAAGATTTTGTGTGTAGATTGCCTTCAAGGATTAGAAGGTTAGAAGAGAGAGCTCAAGAAAAGGCAAAGCAAGCATCAACCATTCCTTTTAGCTGGATTCATGGTAGAGAAGTAAGAGTTTGAGTTCAGTGCCGTGTGTGGGGAATGATGGCTTCCACCTATCATCAGCTGTCAAAGAGTGCTCATCTTCAGTATAATTTGCAGTCTATCTATGATATATATATAAAGTGTCCTCTCAAGTGACATCACGTAATTATAGATACTCTCGTGTTTCCTTTTAGATCTCAATCCATTAAACAATGCTTTTTTCAATCCTGGCTTGAATATGAATTTTAAATAATTTCCTAGTTGAATTATATTTTAATTAATTAATACAAATCTGAACTTTGAATAGTTTTTTTGATTAGATCATTAATTAATTTTTTTATAATCTCATGTATATCAATTTATAGAGTTTTAAGGAATAATATAGTGATAGTCAGATTCTAATAATAGTTTTCTATGGTAATTGTATTAGTGATTGTAGATAAAAATAATTAAAATATTTTTCACAAAACATTTGCATCAAGAGTTCACGTTATTAGCTAGAAATTTTTTAGCCGTGATAAGATATTTATTAATTGAACTGTCAACTGTAACATTATAAAATTTTTATAATAGCTGGGTCATAGATTTAATTTTTTATAATTTACAAGGTTTTGTGTTTTAAAAACACTTTTTAAAAAAATTAATTTTTTTAATTTTAAATTAATACTTTTTTAGTGTTTTCAGATAATTTTAATGTGTTAATATTAAAAATAATTTATAAAAATAAAATATGTTATTTTTATATATTTTTAAATAAAAAAACATTTTAAAAACACGATTATTATTATATAAACACTTCCCGTAAAGTACGATATGAAAAATATGAAGGCAGCCCGGCCCCTTATGAACTAGACTCATTTTATTGGATACAGGCCCACTAGCAACTATGGACTTTGAGCTCGATCCATCAGAAAGAACGGAAAACATGTTCACGCCGTTGACTGATCAAACTTTTCCCGCCTGTCCAGCACAGCACAATATTAGCTGCCGAAGAAAATATTATAATATAAAACAAGTTGACAACAATAGTACGTGGCAATTTCAACCGAAGAAAAAATTCACCGTTACAGTGTAATTGCTATTTTATCTCTCGTAAAAAAAAATTCAAAGGGCCATTAGCTGCTATGCAGCTGTCCGCGGACACCTTCGTCTCTTTGTTTTTTTTTTTTAATAATAAAATTACTAAAATATTTTTAAAAACAAAATAGCAAGTTGTTATGCTATTGTATTTTAGTCTTTTTTTTTTTTTTTTTACAATTAAGTGACACAAATACCATTAAAAACAAAAAAAGTTATAAGTTGTCATCTAGGGATTATTTCATCTTTTCTCACATATGTTTTCTTTGTTATATTTATATTAACTTACACACAATTTAATATTTTATTAAATATAAAATATTAATTAAAAAATAGATAGCATGCGACAACACACCATATACTTCATCACTTTTAGGTGGCGGGTACAATGATTTTCAAAGGGAGACAAGGGGCCTTTTTTTAATGTAGTTGAATTTGTCTCAGCACATTTTCCCTCTTATGGCAGTGCAGTGGTGTTGTCACCCCCGGTTTAGTGTTGTTGGATTTTTTTTTCTTTCCATCTTGATTTTCATGTGTTGTATTTTAGAACTTTAAATCAGTTATTTAATTTGATTTTTTAAAACTTGATTTTTTTATTTTTAAATGGTACATAAAATTAAAATTTTTTTCAATTTTATTTTTATTCGATATTTTTCATCTCTTATATCTAGTCATCGCTCATTTAATTGTTATTTATCTTGTTTTTAATCATATTTTTAATTAAATTTATTTTTTTAATTTTATCTCTCAATATTTAATTTTACTTTACTTTTATATCATGTTGATCCTTATGCATTTGTTTTTTTATTCATTTGATTTTGATAACTTTTTTAGATATAATTATATTTTTTATTAATTTTATTTTTCAACATTAAAAATTGATTTTTTTATTTTTTATTTAATATTTAATTGAGAATTATAGTTTATGATTTTTTTTAAGATGGTACTTCTGTATGTATAACGGAAGAGACTTCGAAAATGAATTAAAAAATATATTTTTTTAAAAATATATTTTTAATATTAAAATATGTTGAAAACTCCGTGGAAATATCCTCAAGATACCCTAGAGACCGAACTGTTACAATTTTATTTTTTTTAATCTCGCTAGGCATTGTGAGCTCGCTCTCCACCTTTTCTCTCCATTCTTTGCAAAATTCTATCTCGCTTCACATGATTATACAAGTCACACTAAACTTCGCCCCCTTAGTTTTTCAGATCTGCATTCGATTAATTTCATCTTAAAGTGGAATGAAAAAAGAACCCAATCCTTTGTTTTTTTCTGCGTGCTTTTCCTATCACCATCAATTTTTAAGGCCGTGTTTCTTGAAACCACAGCTGGGCTCATGCCATTAAAAAACATATCTGCACCGCTATCCCGATCCGTCACCAAGCCCCATGCTATTCGATGGTTGAGTTGCTGGGAAAAGTAGCTTGTAATTTAATAGAAAGTATATGACGATGGTTGGCAAAAGGACAAAGCCATTGAATTCTCTGCCACGAAGAAAATTTTAGCAATACATGAGCTGTCGATGTTGTGGTCAGATACTTAGTCATCAGGCCATTGATTGTATCGAACTGTACTGTTTTATATATCTTAAAAAAACTAAGTATGAGTTGATAAATTACAACCATTCATTAGCTCTTAGCAGACCTCACGAAGTTAGTTGATAAATTACAGCCATTCATGTATTTTTTGTATATTTTTAGCATGAATCTATATGATATACGATGCATCAGTAATGAATACACTACCATGCACTGGTATAAGCTCCTTCAGCATATAATAAATGCCTCGTTTCGTTTATATTTGAAATGGCCTAGTATATGTGAGATTATAGCAGTGGAAAGTGAAGTTCGTTGCTCATGAACTTTCTTTGAGCTCTTGTTTTCAGAAGGGAGAAGAGAAAATAATGGCGTCGAGCAGGAGGATCTTTGCTCTTATAGTACTTAGATCTTGTGAGGAATGGCATTGCTTTTTTGTTTATTGCTGGCTCTGTGTTTTTCATGAATGGAATTTCGTGCATTTCATGGAAGGGCATGCATGCGTGTTTGAAATTTCTAAACTTAATAAGAAATTGAACCCAACATCTCTCCATATTCTGTAAATCAAATTCCACAGCTTGTTGTAATTCATTACTTGACCCCCCCGCCTCGAGTCGGATAATTTGCCTGTAAGAAACTCAACCCAGCATGAAATTTCTTTCTTTCTTGTGGCGTGGGTACCAAACGACGAATTTTGAGAGAGAAAATTAAACAAAAAAGGTCTCCACTTTATATTAATTAATATTAAGATAGGGTGGAAATTTTGACTGATTTATTTAAAGATAAAGAATAAGATATGAAACGAGTAGTCTAATGGGTCAGATTTTAAATTTGTTTATTAGCAGTTATTAATTTGAGTTTTATAAATCTCAAGATCACTAAAAGTTTATATAGTAATTAATATTAAAGTTCATAAGATTAATTAAGATACAGATCTGAATATTTATATTGATAATAAAAATAAAAAAAACAAAGGATTGGTTGTACAATATATTCATCCTCGGTTTTATTCATGTTGAAATATCTAAGCTTATTGGGTGTTCAGGGAAAAGGGATTACAAGGAAAAAAAATATAAAAATCATGAATAACTTTTAAAAGGACTGACATTTTTTAAAAAAAATATATAAATTTCTTTATGAAAAACATATTTTTTTTGTGCTTCTCTAGTTTTTTATGATTAAATCACGTTATAATTATAAGAGTAGAACTTGTTGTAGCCTTGGGAAATGAAAGCGAGCAGATTTCTTCCGTTCATATTGGCATTTTCCGGCGGGTCCTGCTATGGCGACTGAAACACGAACTCCACCACCACGGATTGATAAACGAAACAGACAATGAAGGTTGTCATCGTCAAAAGCTGCAAAGCAACGACTTACGAGGCGTGGGAGGTGTCAACGGCGGGGATGACCTTCAGCAAGCTGTTAGAGATCACGCAAAGGGATACATACGTGCAGTCTGTTTTTTTTTTTGTTTAAAGTATTTTTTAATTGAAATTATATGTTCAATTATTTGAAAATATTAATTTAATATTTTTTAAAATAAAAAAATAATCTAAAACATATTCAAAAACAAATTATAACGGAAACAAACAAACAAACAAACGTTTTAATATTATAAAATTTTACACCTCTCCTTGCACTTTTTATGCCAACACATGTAAAATAATACATGTTTTTAGTAATTAGATGATATTTGAGAGTATAGTAGCAATTATTTTTTAAAATATTTTTTGGTTTATAAATATATTAAAATAATTTTTCATTATTATTTTTTATATCAACACATCAAAATGATCTAAACACAATAAAATAAATTAATTTTTTTAAAAATACTTTTAAAACATTAAAAAAAAACTTTTATAAAAAAAATAATTAAGTGAACTAAGAGAATTTGAATAAAAAAAGGTATTTTAAAAAAATAAAAAATAACTATATACAAAAAGATTACATCAATCTATGAAGTATTAGATTACTACGTACCTCCATTAACTATTAACTTTATTAATTACAGTGATTAAGTGATACTAAACTCTCTTTTTTTCATCCACCATGAAAAAAAAAAAACAAAAACACTCTTCATCCTTCACTTAACGTCTATCCCCACTCATCGTTTCTAACAAACAAAACCCTGAGTTTATGCTAAACACGTCTATTTTAATCGTTAATTAATTTTTCCATGACTAGTGATTGGCAGATTGAAGGAAAATTATTAACATACGATTCCTGTCACGCCAATTCTCGTGTACCAAAATCAAATATATTTTCGATCAAGTTTCTTCACTTCTATACTAAGTACATTCACAGAAAAAATCATCTTCCTTCACCTTTTTTATAGAATTTGAGGATGATGGTGTCAAATTTATATCTATTTATCAACTAAAATAGGTCTTCAAAATTAGTGTTTTTTTGTTTCTAAAAATGTTTTTGATTTTGAAATAAATTAAAATATATATTTTTTATTTTTTTAAAATTTATTCTTCATCAAAATGATAAAAAAATATTTTAAAAGAATTAATTATAAAAAAAATAATTAAATTTTGATGAAAAACAAGTTGAGTCTCAATATTCAACAGTCATTGAGACATTAAAAGTGTATTTGTCTGTGTGGTGTTTTTAAAAATTCTTGATTTTTTTATTTGAATTAATTTTTTTTTTATGATTTTGAATAGTTTTGAAGTCAAAAATAAAAAATAAAAAAATATATTATTTTAATATATTTCTAAATAAAAAATACTTAAAAAAACCTGTTATAGAATTAATAGAATTTATTTTTTAATTTTAAATATTTTCTAAATACTATCACGAATCTTAAATACTATCTAAATAATTAAAATCAAATATTAAAAGGAAGCCTGTCCCTTTGCCCATCGCGCTAGCCTTATAGGGTTAACAGTATTTATTTTTTAATCTCTCAATTTCTTATAAGTGATCTTCCATGCATCATAACGTACACCATAATTTTGAAATGCGGCTTGATATAACGAGTTGGTCCAAGATTTAATCAATTTAAGGTTAGAATTGGACTGAATTAATGAAAAAATAGAATAAATGATGACCTGACAACCGGTTATAGCCCGTTGATTTTTATTTTTTACTAAAACAACGCCGTTTTAAATTTTTTTAAAATAAAAATTGACCTGACTGACCCGATAACTCAATCAAAACCTGAAACTCGAATCTTGAATCAGACCAGATTTAAAAACTATAAAAAATACAATTCAAATTAATTTATAATTTACTTTTCAAGTTCCAAAAAACAGGGCAACATCTTGTCACCTTGTAGAAGATTAAAGATCTATACCTCGGAAAGCATTTATTTATTTCTAGTTGAAACAATAAAGTATGAATTAAAATGATATTTGTGACGTGTAAGCAAGCATCCTTGATAATTTCACAACACCCTGGTTTTGTCTCCTGTCGGGCTAACTAACAATTTGTAATCTCCAAGAAGAAAAAGGGAATGGCAAACAGGTAAAATGGGTAAAGAAAGTGGTCCTTTTCAAATCAATCTCTTTTTTATGCCGCGTCTCTCTCCCACCATATTCCCATTTTCCGCTCTCCTCCCTCTCTCGGTGCTCGCTTTCCTCGAGCTCTCTCTAACTCCTCTCTGCGTTTACGTTAAAAAAAAGAAGCTTGCATAAACAGAAACAGAAGAGCAGAGAAACCAAAACCACCACAACTCTCTCTCTTCTTTTCATTTCTTTTGTGTGTGTTTCGGAAGCGAAAGAGAGAAAATGGCTTTGAAGCTGAACCAAATAACCTTCCCATCAATCCACAACCTTCCCTCTCAATCTCGCTCTATGAGATCTCCTCATAGAGTTCTCATGGCCTCTACATTGAATCCCATTTCCACCAAGTGAGCCCCTCTCCCCCCATCTCTCATTTTCTTCTATTAAACGAATCATGGGTTTTTTTTTTTTAATTTTTTTCCTTTGCCGACGTGAAAGGGTATGATTGGAAATGACCATTTTTTTCTTTTGATCTGGGCTGTCTTTAGTTCGTGCTAAACGAGCTTAATTTGTCATTTCCCTGTCACCTACTCATTTTTAATTTGAACTGGACAGGTATCATGAGTTGATTGATCAAAGATTGATTTTTATTTTTATTATTATTATAAATGGGCCTGACACTGTTAAAATTTCATTTAGATCCCTGTGATTTCATTAATATTTTTGGATCCTATACGTTATTGTATCTTGTAAAATGGGCTCGTTTTGTGCTTTGTGTACAGTTGTTTGAACTTGATTCTGTATCCGCAGTTAATTTATGTATGCCTCCTTTTGATTTATTCAAGTCGGTGGATTCGTTTATTTTTTTATAAATAATAACCAATGATGTTGCTATAAATCAGTCTTTTGCATTTCTGTTTGATCAAAACATGGTTCTTGGAATTTATTTGCCGAATTCCTCCTAACATTTTTTTAGCTGATTTTTGCCTTTCATTTTATGAGGTTGGTTTATTAGATTGGTTGATTATGTTGTTAACATGGTCTTTTCCATTTCTTGAATGCATGCATCAGCATGGAGCTCTAATTTTATTATAGGATGCTTTTATGAGGTGGTATGAATCTAAGTTTACTTCACAGTACTCTTTTTTCTTTCCTTTTTTTTTGTTAAGAAAATGCTTGCAGTGATTCTCATAATTTATAAAACTGTTTTAAAGCTAGAGGCACGGAATTGTTTATTCAAGATCAGTTAGACATGTAAGAAGAAAAATATTGGTTTATTTCTGGGACTTAAAAAAGAAGAAATTTCTGACATCATGTACGGTTAATATCATTTTCACAATTATATAATGCAGCATCCGGTAATATTCTAAAGGGATTTTTTTTGTGTGCCGTGTGAGCTGCATGTGGGGGCGTACATTTTATTTTATTTTGCCCCTTCGTCGAGAGTTGGGTCTGATTGTGTGAGGTAACTTATTCCTTTGAACTAGGCCGGTTGGTTGACTGGTTTCAGTGCCTGTATAGTCTTAGATGTCCTTGTTTTCTTCCTATTTGGTTGTAATAGCTTGCTGTTTCCCCCCCTCAATACACCAGTTGTGTTTTGTAATCGTGTTTTATAAATAGTTTATATGTACTGAGATTGATGTATGCCATTCTGATTTCTCATGATTTGCTTTGCCTTCTTTGATGGGAATGAGTAACTCTATGCTTGGCTTAACCTGTTTCATGCTATTGAATATTCGTTATCCATATAGAAACCATTGAAGCTGGGTCAGATTTTATGCTGCATCTTTTATAGTGGATGCTTTGATTTAGTTGGATTAAGTATATTATGAACAAATAGTTCTTGCTTGTTAGTACGCAAATTCCATATCTTGTCATACAACATGATCTGGAGATCGGAATTCAGGGTAGCTTATCTCATTTAATATCTAGGGGGTGAGCATTCAGTCTTCCCATTTGGTTATTGGTTGGTTAATGTCTAATCCAAACCAAAATCTCAGTTCTTTAATCATAAAAATTGAACTAACCATATCGAACCAAAATATAGATGGAACTACCAAGAAAGGCAAACAAAAATACAATGCTTTGGTTTTTTAATTTATTTTGTAATTATATAGTCTGTTTTACAAGAAAATATTTAAAATATGATATGGTTTTTTTAGTTTATCAGGTTCTGTGGAAAATAATGTTGAAATAATTGAATAAATGCTTCTATTGGATTTGATATTTCAGTTTCCACCATGTTCTGCATACAATTTGCAAAAATGCTTTTTTTAATCCTTTGTTTTCTGCATTGTTTTATTTTGTGCAAAGGATTTTATTTCTAAAGATTGTTAATGCTCTTGACATGGAATTTGTACCTTTTTTTCTTTGATTGAATATGGTTGTATGCATTTTGTGTTTGGGCTATACTTCCACAGATTTGGGTGGTTGGATTTTTTACTTTAACTGTCTCTCAATATTGCGGTAGTTGGTCGAGTTTGGTTTTGTTTCTTCTGTGTATACCTTTTTCCTTAAATGAAAAAAACAAGCCACTCCCTCCCTCCGTCCCTTTGCTACATTGTCAGCTAAAATTCCCTGCCGAACAACCCAAAAACCCACTGCTCTGCACTGTTTAACTTGCTGCTGCACCTACACAGAACTCCACACTATTTCAGCTACACAAATTTTCAGTTTCGTTAAATATTCATTCGCTCCCCTCTCCCACCCCCATTATATGCGTGTGTGTTCCAACGGGCCGTTCTATGTGATCTATGGTCTTTCATGTATGAATATTCATAGTTTTCCTCGAGGTTTCATTTTCTGGGAGATATTTCTTTCGAAAATATTTAATAATCTTGACTTATCTTAAAGAGAATATTTGTCACTTACCAATGTATTAGAGACAATTGCTTGTATACCTATATTTTAAAGGTGGTGCGTTGGGCATCATTAGTTGTGAAGCATGCCCTATACTGCAATGTGTAATTAAGGCTATACTTGTTTCATGTAAAATATGCTTTGGTAAACATTTTTCACATTTTTCCATGTTTGGCTCACCTAGGAAAACATGGTAAATGGAAATATTTGTAGCCAAAGGAAATACTTTCTGTGTACATGCACCATGTCAAAATTTACACCCCTACCCAATTCTTATGCAATTAAGTGTGGGATGACCCTCAGGACACAAAAATTGGATACTTGTTACTACGCCAAATTTTTCATGCTATCTACAGATTAGAAATGGCTGGAGTGATCTCACGATATCTGTGTAGCATTACAGAGGACGGTTAATCATGTCCATAATTTTAGATTTTGTAACTTTATTTTTTACTGATTGTAGAGAGGTTCAGAATCTAAAGAAGAAGCCTAATGGTCCTCCACAAGAGGTACATGTTCAAGTGACCCATTCTATGCCTCCGCAAAAGCTGGAGATTTTCAAATCCATGGAAAATTGGGCAGAGGAGAACCTCTTAGTGCTCCTAAAACCTGTTGAGAGTTGTTGGCAGCCACAAGATTTCCTTCCAGAACCCGAGTCAGATGGATTTTATGAGCAAGTTAAGGAATTGAGGGAAAGAGCAAGGGAACTCCCTGATGACTATTTTGTTGTGCTGGTTGGAGATATGATTACTGAAGAAGCCCTCCCAACTTACCAGACAATGCTTAACACCCTTGATGGTGGTATTAGGGATGAGACTGGTGCAAGCCTTACTCCTTGGGCAATTTGGACAAGGGCATGGACAGCTGAAGAAAATAGACATGGTGACCTTCTCAACAAGTATCTTTACCTCTCTGGAAGAGTAGACATGAAGCATATTGAGAAAACAATTCAGTATCTTATTGGGTCAGGAATGGTGAGATCCCTTATTTATTTATCTCGCACTGTGAATTGTGCAAACTTGTGAATGGTGAGATCCCTTATTTATTTTTCTGGCACTGTGAATTGTGCAAACTTGTGACACAGTTTGCACGCGCACACACAACCATAGCCAATCACCACGTGGATTTTATTTTGACAAATTCACTTGCCTTGTGAACCCAAACTTACTTCCTCCTTTTCATTCGAAAAGAGGAGGGGGAGGGCATCATAAAATCTTAATAGTTTGTGTCAATTTTCTGTCGTTCAAATAGCTGAGAATTTTTTCATGGCAACTGGATCATATTATTGTTTTCCATATTTGCCCAGTTACTGGAAATAATCCATACACAACTGCAGTTTTAATGATATTAAGAATTTGTTTGGTTGTCTAGACTCTTTAAATTGAGTTTGGTTACTGTTTCTAGGGGTGCAGATGCCTGGATTACTCATTGTTTTTGGATTTATTTGTTTTAGCTGGTATGGATATCAAATTAAATGGCATTTAGGTTAGATCTTACATGTCTCGGCTTGGATAGGTAATCATATGCGCCTGTTCAGTATGGATGAGCAGTGGCTATTTTTGTGGAATGACTGTGATTAGATTGATTAAATCTCCTGCCAGGCTTCCCCAGTATTTCTCAATACCAATTTCTTAAAGGATATGATGATCAGCATTGCTATTACCTTGATCTAAGGTTTACCTTCCGATCTATGTCATTTTGTCTTTTAACACAGTACTTTTAAGAAAATGTATTATTTTGCTTTTCAGGATCCTAAAACTGAAAACAACCCCTACCTTGGTTTCATATACACTTCATTTCAAGAGCGTGCTACATTCATCTCACATGGGAACACAGCTAGACTAGCGAAGGAGCATGGGGATATGAAACTGGCACAGATATGTGGCATCATTGCCGCAGATGAGAAACGCCACGAAACTGCTTACACCAAGATTGTGGAGAAGCTCTTTGAGATTGATCCAGATGCCACCATCTTGGCGTTAGCTGACATGATGAGGAAAAAGATCTCAATGCCAGCTCACTTGATGTTCGATGGTCAGGATGATAACCTTTTTGAGAATTACTCAGCTGTTGCCCAGCGGATTGGGGTCTACACTGCCAAGGACTACGCAGATATTCTGGAATTTCTTGTAGGGCGATGGAAAGTAGAGAAGCTGACCGGTCTTTCTGGTGAGGGACGTAAAGCACAGGATTTTGTATGTGGATTGCCTCCGAGAATTAGAAGGCTGGAGGAGAGAGCTCAGGGTAGGGTCAAGCAAGCATCCACTGCTCCATTCAGCTGGGTTTTTGGTAGAGAATTGAAGCTCTGAGCTAATTAGAACTACTGAACTACTCTGCTATCCACCATCTCATCTCATTGATTTTAGACTAATACACGGCAATTGCCTCTCAGGTTTAGCTCTGTTTTGATGGACGACTGTGGTGTGAAGTGATAAGTTGGTACTGATACTGCTGCACGGTGAAAGCATTGTAGATACATGTTTTCTTGCATCGATTAACAGTAGTTTCCTGTTATCGAGTGTAAGCTATATATAGAAACTGTTGGCGGCTTAAATATGCATGTATTGAACACCTCGTTTTATCTATAGAATCTTGAGTGCAAGCTTGTAGTGTGAATATTTTAATCCCATGATGGATCAAGGAAGCTTTTTGGGTATTTTCATTCTTGCTCGTGATTCAAAAGAGGCCTTGCTCATGTTTTGCCCCCAAAAGCTTATCTGAGAATTTCAATCATGGATAAATAATTTCTTTAAGTAACTCCCGGAAACGCTTGGAAGAACAGAAAACAGCTAATAAAAGAGTTCAAATTTTTATTAGTAAAAGAGTGAAATTCAGATTTACAGCACCCGTGATAACATCGTTCCATCAACCAGTGGTACAAAACAAATGAATTTAAGCACAGTCCATTATATGTATATATCCATAAAAAGCCAATTCAAACAATATCCAAAAAGATGATACTCGTATAATTGAATGAACAAATAAAGAATTTTGTGGCAGCAGCACCACGAACATAGTTCTTGAAGAAACCATCCAGCAAATCCAAACCCAAATTAATTAAACTTGGAAAGGCCATGGCCAATCTTTCAAGTCCTCGTCTTGCTGCACCTTAGCACTCCTCCTCATCGCAATATCGCCACCATTATTAGCATCACCTTCCACATAAGCATAGTACTTCAAGAAAAATGCAAGAGTAAGCACGACCCACTCCAAGCAAAAGATCACCACACACAACCCACCAGCAAGCTTCAATATGACGTCACCATCCTCCTCCCTCACATATGACTTCAAGTTCCCTAGGAAATCCCCAGTTCTAGTAAAAATCAAAACCGATACTGACCCTTGAAATATGGCTGTCAACACTGTGGCCACCATATGTGCAGCATACCACCTATTAGTCCCGGATGACGCTGCAGCACAGCCTGAAACTGCCCCAGCAATGGTGAAGACATGAAGGAGAATGAGAAAGAAGCCACATATTGAAGGTACTAGGCGAAGCGAAAGGGTTAAGAAGATGCAGCTAGAGGCTGCTCCAAGTAGAATGTAGTTGCAAAACAAGAAAACCCTGTGAGTGTGGTAATGGGATTGGGACACTGAAGAATTGGTGCTGCCCAGAGTGATACTGGCACCCATTTGTTGATTTTTTTCTGAGAACTGATGAGACAGACCCCCTTTTGATGTTTGATGATTTTTTCCAAGTGGTTCTGAAAGATCTGTTAGAGACTGGTTTGTGTGCAGGCTTGAGAGAGAGAGAGAGTTAATATAGGGAGGGGTTTTCTGGGTGCAACGGTCATATTTGGAAATGTGACCGTTAGAGGGGAATCAAGGGACCCCACCCCACCCCACCCCAGAAATGATCCGTTTGCGCGACTTGTGGGATCCTTGGTGGTTTTTGGGAATTCTATATTAACGTTACGACTTTCAAAAGGACAAGAACGCTTCCTTGGCAGGGAATGAAAAAAAAAAATACTTGGCTATAACTTAAATATTGAGGTTTTAATTTTTATTTTTTTTAGAGTTCATCAATTTATAAATTTCAAGTTATTAAATATTTATATAATTATTAATTTTAAAATTTATAAAATTAATCAAGATATATATAAATTAACAAAATATTCATATTAAAAAAATGATATTTGTTATGAAAAAAGAAAAGAACACACATAATATTTGCAGTGTAACTACACGGATTAGATTAGAAAGCATGCAATGTAAACAAGGACATGTTCTGAAGAAAAATTGTAATGTTGGGATATCAGGTTTCAGTTTTTCTTGACGGGGTACATGAATTTTAATTTTTCGTTTTAGTATACCAACTTTTTTTATTTTGCAAATCAAATGTTTTTATAAGAAACATGTTAGTTTTTTCATTTTATTTTACAATCACATGATATTTATTCTATTTTTCTCTCTTGCAGATCAAATATTTTGATTTTATCATTAATTTATTTATTAGCTTCGAATACTTATAAAATAGCACGTGGCCGACTCGCCATTGATGAAAAGAATTTTCATTTTTGAAACAACTCGTTTTCAATTATTAAATATAAGTTTATTTTATAGGGTACCTTTTCTATAATAAAATGCAGCGTAGAAAAATTTGTTTATTTTTACGTTTTAAAAATATTTTAAAAAAAATTGATTTTTTTATTCAATTTTTTTTTTGTATTGTCTTGACAAACTAATATAAAAAATAAAATTTTTAAAATAAAATAAAAATTATTTTAATATATTTCTAAATGAAAGATAAAACGTTGAAGCATTAACGTGAACGTTATTTTAATATATTTTAATTTTAAAAATATATTTCTAAATTTTATTTTAATATAAATAAAATTTTATATTTTTAGACATCGTTAAAGCTTTACGTGAAAGATAAAACATCAATGCAACTCCCATCTTGAAAACACACACACACACACACACACACATATATATATATATACTTTTTAAACGGTGTGCGTGAAGAGATATATTTTGGATATGCAAATTTTCTGACAAGTGCGAGCACACATAAGAGCTGTATGAGTATATTTAGTATTGTAGTAGTTTTTGTGGTTATAATTTTTTAAAAAATAATTTTAAAAACAGTTTTAATTGTATTTGATTTGATAAAATACATGTTTGGTTTAAACTATAATTAAAATTGATATTAAATAAAAAAACAGTTTAAGAGTGTTTGGTTAAAATTGTATTTGAAAATGATTTTAAAAACAAAACAACTAATATTAATTTTACAGTTTTTGAGTTAAAATATTATAGATTGGATTATTAATACAGTCTTTAACTATATGTTGTGTTTGAGTATAATTTTTCATCCATGCTGATATCTAAAATGAAGGGATTTTAAAAGGAGAATGAGATAATTGTGGGGTTTTAGAGAGATAAACATGTGTTATTGTAGAGCGTGCGAAGAGGGGGAGAGTTATGATGGAAGGGGATAAATGAGTTTTACTAGAATTTGACAATCAACTGATGGATTCTTTAACAGAGATATGATTTTCGAACCAAAAAGAATGAGTGTTTCAAACAAATTTGATGAGAAAAATTTTAAGAGAAATGTGTAGGATTGCAAATAGATCTACAGTAAAAAGAAAGAAGAGTTATTTTGAAAGTTTTTTTTTTTGTAATGATTATTTCTCTCTCATTTATAGTATGTATTGTTGGTTGAGAGAGAAAAAAATCGAGATTAAAACTTTTAAGGGTGTGTTTGGCTTGAAGGTATGGTTGTTTTTTATTAAAGGTACAATATTTTTTAAGCACAAATTACGCCTCTAAAAACTATAAAAACATATTTTTTATTAAAAAAAACAAAAGCTACCTTCTATTCAAACATCCTCTAAAAAGCTGATACAAGATGTTTTTCTTAAAACTGAGTTTCTACCTTGTTTTTTAGTGAGTTTCATGTTTTAAAAATACTAGTTAATACTTTAATTAAATATAATTTTTTTTATTGTTTCTTCAAAACTTAATCGGTATTATATAGCCAAACACACTCTTGTGCATAAATGAACATCATTTTTAATTCAAACAATTCAAGGTATGGAGTATCAATTTATATTTACATCACTTTCCTTGTTCTCCCTCTACATGAGGTATTTCTCCAGCTCATTAATTTTTGTTTCTTTAAAAATATTATCAAGAAACAAGTAACTGTTCTCTCTCTCTCTCTCTCTCTCTCTCTTCTGTTTTTTTATTTAATAACGAGCTTGAAGAACTCTATCAGTACTTTGTAAAAATTCGAAAGAGGAAGGAATATGAATTGTGGGAGTGCTTTAGTGATACAGTACAAGTACAAGGATGCAGTTTGGCATTCCGGTAACTTTTCTATTGGGTTTTTTAAAAATATTTTTTACTCTTTAAAATAAATTTTTATATATAAAACAATTAAAAAATTGATATTTATAAATTTAAAACAAGTTATTTCAACAAGTCAAAATCAATATTTAAAAAGTAATTACATATATAAAAAATACAATTTAAGAAACAAAAAATATTTAAATGGTCAAAATGATTCTTCTCTTTATCTAAGAGAGTTTTTGAAAATATAATAGAATTTCTTTTCAAAGTATTTTCTTTTTAGAAATATATTAAAATAATAATTTTTTTATAATATTAGCATAATAAATAATTTTAAAAAACTAAAAAAAATAATTTATTCTTTTTAATTTTTAACAAAAAAATAAATAAATTCAACTTTAATTTCAAAAACCACCCGAAAATCAGAAGCTATCGTACTCCCAAACCGCATCACTGTCAGTTTAACCCACAGGACATCCTTATGCTCAAAGTCGGACAAAACAACTGTCACATCCAAACAATACGATTCCTTTCCACCCAGGCCCCCTCCACTCTTCTGCCCTTTTTTCATCGTCTCCAATAATAACAGCAGCACACTGTAATAAAAAGAAAAACGATGTCGTCTCTGAAAGATTCCTCCGTCGATCCCCAAACCCTGCAGCAACAACAACCATACTCCGGTTAGCACTGACACTTGCTATATAAATATAATAACTTCTCGTAATTGTTTTTTAATGTTATAATATTTCTTCAGAGAACCGATTTTTTTTAGTTTACATGTATCGTTACTACTTGTGTAAGAGTTTTAACTAGGTTGAATGTTGTCAATTAGGGTTCTGTTCTAATCTGGGTTTTACTAGTTGTTGCGGATATGTTCTGGTCGTTTTTTTTTCTTAGGATAGCTTAAACACATAAAAAAGTTTGTGACTTTATTTATTTTTAAGTGTGTAATTGCGTGTATAAATAATGGGTTTTAATTCTTAGGCTATGGTTTTGATTGTTTTATGGTTTTAAATTGCGTTGACATTGATGGGTTCTGTAATGCTACGTGAAATGTTGTGAGGAATTATAGATAGGAAAAATATTGTGGTTTAAAATAGTGTTCATGTAATCATGTTTATGCTTGTATTTATGTTTTCTTGCATGCAACTAAAAGGAGTTGAAATGGGATTCTCTTCTTTTTACTGTACAGGTGCAGGAAATGGCAATGATGGCAATTACAACACAGTTGCGGAAGTTGGATGGTATATACTAGGTGAGGATCAACAACAGGTTGGACCTTACGTGTTTTCTGAGCTACGTGGTGAGTTTAGTTCTGTATTTCATTGAATGATGTTTTTAAGTTATTTAGGTTTCAAAGTATGGAATAATTGTCTTGAAACCTTGTGCCATTCTGTTAAAAAAAAAAATAAAGAATAAAAAGGGGCATGCTTGAACTGTTTTGGTGAACGAACAAGACTGAAAAAAAGAGTGCTTGTAACTTTTTTTTTGGTTTATCATGTATTGACATTTCATTTGTGGGAGCTTATAATTTACTGGAGAATTTTTTTTTTCTCTGCTTTCTGGAATTTCAGTTCTACCAGTAACCAATAGCAAGGTTTCAGGACAATTGTTTCACCTGTAACATGTTCAATTGGTCTAATGAGCTATTGAACCATCTCCTTTGCTTATTTGCTTCGCCTGGACAGAGCATTTCTTGAATGGGTATCTCTTAGAAAGTACACTTGTATGGTCTGAAGGAAGAAGTGACTGGCAGCCATTGTCCTCAATCCCTGAGTTGATGTCAGGAACTTCTCAACAGGGATCTGATTATTCCAGAGCAGGTGATGAATCTCCTTTTCTTCCTGTTTATACTGTCTGTATATCTTTATGCATATGTAATGCAAATTTGTATTTTCACAAGCATATTTATCATTTCCATCTTCTGAATGAGGGCTCTTAACCTTGGATGTTTCATGCAGCACTCTCTTACAATGATAACGAGGGGGAGAAGTTGCAGGAGGTCAGAGAGGCCACTTTGGGATCTGTTGGATTGAGAAATGGATCCCATTCTAACAATGAACAGAAAGCCAACTATTCTACTTTAGGTGAAGATCCTTTCCCCCCATCTTTTCTCCTCTTGCTCCTAGAAAAGACTGTCTTACACTTTGTTCTGTCTGCAGTGTCTTCCAACGATGATGAAGATGAGTTTGAGAAATGGCAAAGGGAGGTGAAAGAGGCAGAAGCTGAGGCAGAAAGGTTAAAAAATGGATCTCTTCCTGGCAACACTGGAGACGATTTCGGGATAGATGATTCTGATAGGATTCTGTCACCACCAGATGGTGAGGATGAATTCACAGATGATGATGGGACTACATACAAGTGGGATAGAAGCCTTAGGGCCTGGGTTCCTCAGGTTGGTTGTCATTTTGTAGCTTTTGGAGGGTTGATTTTCATTCCAATATTAGTTCAAGAACTGTTAAAACTTTATTTTCAAATTCAGTGTTAGCATTATTTTTCTGGCATTCATATATTAACCTTATTATTTTCTTAGAAGTTCATATACATGCATATGTAAACATATATGCATGCACCTCTGTATACTTGCACATATAATCCATTGTGATTAAGATCGAGAAGAGTATTGCTGAGGGATATGAAGTGGCTAGGGATAGGTTTGGGTTGTGTCATTTGCAATCTGTTGATTATTTCTTATCATTAGTGGTTATGGAGGGAGTTATCACTTTTTCTATTTGAAGCTTTTTGAGATGATTTATTTTCTGATTCTTGATATCATTACTAATCAAATGCAGCATTGCTGAATTCTTGGGTTGCGGGCTTGATGAATGGCCTAAAAGTGTATCGGATTTCCAGTGCAAGGCAATTGTAGGACTAATTAGGTTTTTGTATCTAAAGAGCAATGGGGTTTAGGCTCGAGTGATATGATTAATAGGGTCTGTAAGAGCAATTGGACATGGAGGATTCCTAGGGAAGAAAGCATACCCTTTGGTGGCCCATTCTATGAAGCCAAGATTGTCTTCTCAATAGATAATATCATAAAAATTACCACTCATTGCCAACCTAAATTTTGGCGTCTTAAGAAAATTAATTTTGTATCATGTGATCAGCACTTACTGTTCTTGGAAAAGGCAGTCTCTAATGATCATCTCTGTGATCATGGCAAGTCAGAGATCTCTTCTGAACTTTCATTGCTATCTTTCTGGATTTCTTGGTTCTATCATGGTGGTTTTTTTTTAAAAAAAAAATGTTGAGGATACCTTGTTATGGTTTTCTTGCCTCCCCTATCACATCAAAAAGCCTAAATTTTTTCCTAGTGATGCATTGGAAAAGGTTATGCTACTTTTCTTTTCTCCATTTTTACCACTGTTTTATTTGGCCTAATATCATCTTCATACTGATATGATTGAAATGGTGATCACAATCTTCTGGTCATAATCAACTGATCCTCTAGGATAATCTATCAAGTGTAAGTGGGCAGTATGGGGTAGAACAGATGACTTTCCATGAACAAGAGGAGGTATTTCTGAATGTAAATGCTGCTGATGCCTCTTTGAAGGATGAAGCCAATGGTACTGGTGAAGTAGTAGAATCACAACGTAGTGACAAGAGGAAATTACAGGATGAGCAAACTGATAAGGACAAGCAAGCTGATAAGAAGGTATCTTATTTCATATCTTCTTTTGTCATACAACTATTGAAGATGGAAACTTGCCTCTTTTCTAGTAACCTTGTTCATGCAAGTTGGTTTTAAGAACGACTGACAGTATACCACTGTAGCCTGCTGTTCCCATTATTATCAAATACTTGCATGGGTTTTGGGACTATAAAAATTGAATATATAACAAAATTAATTACAACAAGAATGAAGGTACAGCAGCTTACATGATGACTTTTTGGGATATTTGTTGTTTGTCTCTTAATTTGGATAGTATGTTTTTGGCTGTGCTTACCTCCTTGTTATGTATCTTGCAGGAAGCCAATAAGGCCCCTGATAGTTGGTTTGAATTGAAAGTCAATACGCATGTTTATGTAACTGGGTTGCCTGATGATGTCACTGCTGAAGAAGTAAGTTATTTGCTGTCTAATCTTTTGTTATTGTTTTATCTTGGCTAGAAACTAATTTTAGAAAAACATTGCAGGTGGTAGAGGTATTTTCCAAGTGTGGGGTAATTAAGGAGGTATTGTTTGTATTTTACAGATTTTCTTAATCTACCCATGGTTGAAGTCTTGACTCACCTTTATCCTGTGATAGTCTAACTTAGGCCAGGCTCGGCAGCGCAGGAAAAGAATCTTGTTAAATAATCATTAGTCTTTTAATTAAAAAATGCTCGCAAATCTGTTGGTTAATGTAGCAGAGTATGTTCAGCTATCATCCTATATGATGTGAATTCAATAATTCAGTAATCATGTGCTGCATGCATGCACTAGAGATAGAAAAAAGTTCAAAAGAAGAGAGCATTAAACACAAGGTTAATTTGTTTTGTATATTACTGAAGGGCTTTTAAAATGTTAGGTGAAGTCCTCTCCTCAAAGATAAGACTGGATATGGTTATTTATTTTTACAATTAAATGATACAAGTAATGCTTTGTTGTTGTTGTATAATGATAAAATTAAAGAGAATTTGTGCATATGGTACTTGTAAAGTGCATGCACATATTAAGAGGATGGAAAATACTGTTTTTGTTGCACAACTACCCATCTCTGCAGGTTTAGAAGAGCTGATGCTTTATTATTCCATTTATTATTCTGGACATAGTTGAGATGTCACATCTTGCTGTCTTAAAATCACACTTGCTAGCTGGCATTTATGTTCCAGTATGATACCTTTAGAATCATAAAATTAATCTTTTAGGCTATAATACTGTTTAATGTTTAATCATCCTCACACAATATTTATTTTTTCACTTTCATTCTCTATGCATTAGCAGAAGGTGAAATGGATTTTTTTTTATGGTTCTCTTTTGTGTGTGCATTTGCTTCTCAGACTTGTGATGTTTAATCCTAGATAAATTTTCATTTGGAATTGCACATCTAAGAAACCAAGTTATGAAATTTGTAGGATCCTGAAAAAAAAAAGCCTCGCGTGAAGATCTACGTTGACAAAGAGACTGGAAGAATAAAAGGAGATGCTCTAGTTACATATTTGAAGGTAATTGCTTTACTGTGTTACTGTACTTGCAACACGAAACTGACCAGATTCGTATCTCAGAGTATATGCAAGTTTTGTATGGTAGGAACCCTCAGTTGATTTGGCTATGCAAATTTTGGATGGGACACCTTTGCGTCCCGGGGGCACAATTCCTATGTCGGTCACCCAAGCCAAGTTTGAGCAGAAAGGTAACAAATGCAAACCGTTATGTTTCAAATTTCCAGATTGCAATACCAAGGAGGATTTTTGTTACCATTGTTTGCATATTGATTAGTACATGAATAATATCTCTATGTTCCGAAGGATTTTCAATTATTTTATTTGCATCTATTTATTAAAAGCTGTGCACTTTTAGTGAGTCTTATTCATGATACATGCAGGGGACAGATTTATAACCAAACAAGTAGACAGCAAGAAGAAAAGGAAGCTGAAAAAGGTTGAGGACAGGATACTTGGTTGGGGTAGGTTCTTCTTCAGTCTGAGGCATTGAATGTAATTCAGTAAATGTGGCAGAAAAGGGTTCTTAGTGAAAGTTACTTTTCTCTATCCCTCTCTTGTCTGAAATTAAATAAATATACTCATATGACATTGCATAATATCCATGATTTAAACCACTCCTTCATTAAGAAGTTTTGATTGTGAAAGGGTCAATTCCAGCTATTTTTCTTTGGCTTGTTCAAATCAAGGAGGAATTTCTGTGTTTTATTCCTTCAATACATGAAAAATACAATTTTCCTTCAATACAATTTCTGTGTTTTTGTTTTATTCCTTCAATACGATTGAAATAAAAGGCTAGGGTAAATCTTGAACCAGGTTTGAGTGGATCTGATGTGGGTGAAGGCTTGAAAATTATATGCCGTGCTTTTATTTTCATTTCGAAGTAGCTCTTTTAATTTTGTTCCATGAGTGTTTCTGATTTTTCCTTGAGGATTTTATCTTGAGTTTCTTTGGAGTTGCTTTTACATGTGATGCCTTGGTGCCTTGCATGCATCTGACATCATGTGCTTGAATGCTACAGGTGGCCGTGATGATGCCAAGGTGTCAATTCCAGCTACTGTAGTTCTTCGCCAAATGTTCACTCTTTCTGAAATGAGGGTGAGTGTGGAACCATCTATGGTTTGGATGGGACTTCCTGCAAAAGTACTGTTTGCTTAGATATCTTTTATCGGAATCTGTCCAACATTTGTTTGGACACGGATAACTTCTATCGTTTGTTGAGCAAATAAGGCAAAAGAAACAGCAAGTTATTCTTTTCTGTTATTTACTTCATGTTGAACGTTTACTCTCTTATCCTTTTGTTGCTTAATATTTTCCTTGTGCACACAGTTTTTAAGAGACAAAATTTGACCTATGGTGATAAAGTTGCAAGTCTTGTGTCTATTTTAGCAGTTCATTTTGTTAAGGGTGTTTTTAGCTGTGCCCTTGATGTAATTTTGCCACCTGTGGTTATGATTATGCAACAGTGCAAGTGTTGACAGTTTAAAGACAACATACTAGCATGGGGTGAAGCATTCAAATGAACTAACTAAAAGCGACCCATCCCAAAATTTCCATGCACGCTGAGGAAAAACATTGTCTCTTGTTCTCAGCATCTGCTTTGCAGCTTCTTATTACAAATGTTATCATCATTAAATCTATTTAAACATGTTACTTTCTTCTCAACAAAAAATGCCATCTCATTTCTTTATTTTTCATGGACCCTTAGGTAGGATTGCTGCATTCTGTTTTTGTATATGAAGTTCAGTGATTTTTGTACCATTATCATATTTGAATTTCTTATTATAGGCTGATGAAAGCTTACGTTCAGAACTTGAGGTAGATGTTAGAGAGGAATGTGCGAAGCTTGGTCCAGTTGATTCTGTCAAGGTAACTGAAATGTCTTAGCCAAGCATTGCATTTTTAAATACCCTGTTACAAATCATGCTAAAGAAACTAGTCATGCAGTAGAAACTTTGCACTGGTTTGTGTTTAGTGCTGGCTGGTAAATTCTGCATGTAATGGTACAGATTTTGTTCATTTCATCTAATTGCACTCTTTCTTGGTACTTGGTAGAGTCCTACATTCTCCAAAACTGATTTCACTGACCTTTTATGAACTCCTGGGTATCCAAATTTATCTTTCATTACTCGGGATCAGTTTGTGCAATTTCAAACATGAATTGAAAATTATTTTCCTCCATTACCACTTTATTTTCAATCTGGCCTGGGCCAAGTTAGCAGGGGAAACCCTCCCCCCCCCACCCCCCCCCCAAAAAAAAAAAAAAAAAAAATGTAAGATCTTCTCTTCATACAGCCTGAATTCTTTACAAAAGAATTATTTCCCTTTCATGGCAACAGGAAGCTCGGAAGTTGTTATTTTACTTTTGTTTGATTTTGCTTGGCTGCCTACTGCCTCCATGCAATTTTTAAGAACTAATTTTGAAAATTTTCATATTTCTTCTCCTTGTATTCCTTTACCAATGCATTCTTACCACTTTTGAGTTCCATTGTCAAGTTGCTGTTGACTATATTTTAATTTATGTTCTGCTAATTTTAATTTTCCCCGCCGCCTCATATTCTCTTATGGCTCTGCTTGCAGGTCTGTGAGAATAATCCACATGGTGTTGTTTTAGTGAAATTTAAAGACAGAAAGGATGCTCAAAGTTGCATAGAATTGATGAATGGGCGATGGTATGTTCTGATTTGTTAATTAGTAGTTACTCAAATGACTCAGTTGGACATGAGTAAAGAAATTACTGTCATAGAAATTGACCAGCACGGTAACAAGTTTGGCATGATGATTCCTCATTTTTACTTTTGGATAAGCAGTAATAGTCAGACATTGATAGCCTTAAAATATCAGCAGTAAACGAGTAGATAATTAAATTTATGTATACATGAGAAGAGATCTACTGAGATGACGTTTTCATCAAACTGTCAGATATGATATGTATGGATCATAAATGATAAATTCCAAGTGCTTATATACATAAGTTTTTTGAAATTGAAAATTCATGCAATACAAAATATGAACAGTTTGTCACAATATGAAGTGAATACTTTCAATATCAAACTTTCTTGAAATTTGATTTGCTTGAACTAAATTGAATAGAGGACTGCATCTGACGGTGGGTTTGAGGGAAATGGAAGTATACTTGAACATGCATATGGGGATATCTTAGCTCTATACATGCATACAATTTGGTGGTAAAATTACGGTTGCCTTCTTGAGCTCACACTTGTTGTCTTAACTGTGTATGATGCATTATTTACAACACAACCAGTGTGCTGCACAATGTTGGATGCTAGAACTTGTTCAGTGTTTTTGTTGTTTGCTTGGAAATATTGTTGGATAGTGCAAATTGCCACCATCTCCAATATTATACAGTACAGGTGATTATCACGTTGTGAATCAGAAAGAAGCATGCATTCTATGAGACATTCTGTCAGAATAGTGTTGTAGGTCAACCCAAGAATGTGTTATCAAATGAAATCAATATGGATTAATGCTTTGGCATTTCTCAATCTTTCTTACGTCATCTAAATTTATTACTACTACTACTACTACTATGTTATGGTTCGACTTGTTGCTATTTAGGTTTGGCGGAAGACAGGTAGATGCTAGCGAGGATGACGGATTAATTAATCATGCTTTGGTCCGGGATCATGATGAGGATGCAGCTCGATTGGAGCAGTTTGGTGCTGAACTTGAAGCTGACTGAATTAACTTTGAAGCTGCAGTTACACTGCTATGTGTTCCTGATGTTAATTTTTACCAAAATAGAAGTTGATATCCATGATAAAGAGACAAAAAAGGAGGGGAGTAGAAAAGCTTCTGATGTGATTTCTGATTGTAAATGATAGTGATGTTTTTTAAAATGGATGCCGTGTTTAAAGCTCAACTTTTTCAATGGCTTGTCTCTGATAAAATAATAGTTCTTATCATCTCTGATTGGTTGTATCCGTTGGATGTTGATGGGAGCTTTGACACATCAGCATGTCATGGGGAACTGGTGCAAGAACAAAGTGATGCCTCTTGCACCAGTTGATTATTGGTGGAAGTGCCGTAGAACTCCCATGTGGTATGATGGTATGCGCATTCGTGCTGTTCGTGTTCGTAACGTTCACCGTTTATTAGAGGTAAAAAAATCAGCTTTGTTTGAATCTCAGCTTCTGTCAAACACAGCTTAACAAATGATGAAAATCAAATCAAACAGACTGGAATGGAAACAATCTTTCAGACATCCTATGCAGCAGCACAGGTGAAATTCTAGTATCAAAATAGTTTTAAGAGGTAATTATGCTGAGCCGTAGGCTCTCTTGACTGAAACACAACCACTCTAGTGTCTCAAAGAGCAATTGATTTTTAGCCGTCCCAGACGCACAACGTTCCAGTGAATCCTAAAATAAGTTGCTGACCCAATACCATCAATAACGTTAGAATGGGACGCTTCGGAATCCATCTAACCCCCAATACACTCGTTCTTTTTTCCTGGGAAGTTCGGGATTTTAGCCTATCCTTGCTGGTTTGGCAATGTTGATCATATCATCTTCTTTTTTCATTAAGTACAGTAGTGCACGGCAGCTCTCGCATTCAAGTTCATACCTTTTGTTGCCACAGTTTTGAGGATCGGATTTCGAACAGAAAGGGTAGCTTTATGGTCGCTACCGCAAGAAGAAGGAACGCGGTAATTGTTGCTTTCTCTAGCTCTGCAAGTATGGTTGGCCAGGACTAGAAAAAGAAGGGCTGCTCATGCAGCAAAGAGGCTCCTTGTTCCGCTTGACATTGCTAGAGAAAACTAAACCCAAATAGATATGGTTTCAGTACTGTTACACTAACCAAAAAAACAAGAAAAAGAAGAAGTTAGAGCAAATTGTGTGTTCTTGAGAACTATACAGTTGTCTGCCATTTACCATCTCGGGTACATCCTCGTTGAATACAAAAGCATTAGCAAATTACATTGAAAGTTCCCACCAGGCAACTGGAAGGTAGCTTTATGACTTTCAGTTACAGAGTCAAGCCCTGGAAGGTAGCTTCATGACTTTCAGTTACCCTGGAAGGTAGCTTTATGTCTTTCAGTTACAGAGTCAAGCCCTGGAAGTTACCTTTATGACTTTCAGTTACAGAGTCAAGCTCTTGTCCCCTTTCTCATTGGATTTAAACGGGGAGAGTTTGTTCTCTCTTGTGTTCAAGCTTTGTAGCAGGGATTGGCTCCTGCTCCCTTTTTTCTCTCCCGTCAATCAATTTCTTTTATTCGTATAAAAAACATATTGAGCCTTTTGATTAAATAAAAAAAGAGTATATTAGGCCATTGGGTCACGCAAGAAGGTAACTAATCAATCCTCTCCCTTTCTCAACCCGTTTCACTTTTGGTGCGTGTGAGATTTGATTCTGAATATCTTACAAGTAGCTATAGAGAAATGGGGTTCAAGCCGATGTTGCTGCATAAGCACTAAATTTTATATCCTTGCATCATCGATCATGCCTTGAGCCTGGCACCACTTGTCAGTGGACAGAAGAAAAAAACTGCATGTAGCTAAGGAGTCTTCAAATGAAGTTTCAAGGTCGATAGAGACAGGAAAGCAAGCCGGCCATTTTTACAATCAGTGGTAAAAAACTTCTCTTTTACTTGGAAAGAAAGAAGAAGAAGGGGGTGCCATTGTGGGTGCGTCCCTGAGTAGACTGGGGGCTAGAATAGAGCAGGGTTGCTCGATGTTCCAGACAGACCCGGCAAAAGTGAAGGCATCTGCATCACGCTAGAATACAAGCTGAGGTTGGGTAGGGCATCTGCATCACACACACTGATGTGATCTTTTATTTGTTCCATCAACAACAATAAAAAATATGGCGAGCACAGGAGACTTGCACTGATTGCGTCTTTCCTTTAGCCTTTCTAGGTGATGATGTCATTATTTCACGTGGAGAGACATCACCCGTCATTAACGTTGTTAGGAGATGCTAGTCATATTGTATGATGACTAGCATCAAGATCTGGTCCCTCCCTCCCGGGAAAATATACTTTTAAAGACAACCTATCACCCACATCCACGGAGACAATTAAAAACCTATCATTAATTCGGATGTAAAACACACATTATATTAAATAAAATTGGTTAATTTAATTAAAAAGTGAATAAAATATTTAGCAATAATTAACTATATAAAAAAATAAAATATCAATATCATACTCAAGAGATAAAAGTATATTAAAGATTTATTGTCATTTCACTGTGGACACTGCCCCACCAATACTAAAAACCTCACTGATTCATTTTTAATTTCATTGTGAAACACGCATGCGACATCAAAAGAGGTTGCACATGTCATTAGACCAATGACTCAGTAAGAAAACCAAATAAAATACCATAAAGTAAGTATCTCATATTTATATTTAATCATTTAATTTATTTTAAAAATATTTTTTTTTTGAAAAAGCTAAACTTAACAAAAAACGATAAATAAAAAACCCTGAGATATCTTGAATCATTTTTAAAATTAGTGAAAAATTTTATATATTAAAAAAATAATAAAACTTAATCTCTAATTAAAAAAAATGCTTAGGTATAAAATTCTTAAAATATAAGCTTAAAAGAAGGGAAAAATCAAGCAAATTGAGAATATCTTAAGTTTGGATTAATCTTTAAAACTCATAATACTTGTAGACTCACTTAAAAAGTTTAATTTTTAATTAATTAATGTTGAATAATGAAATAAAAAAAATTATCAATTTCAAAAAATCATTAAAGTAAAAATAATAGCCATAAAAAAATAACGATAAAATATGATAGGAAAAAAAACTTAAAAGATGATGAAATTGTAAAAAAAATAATTTTAAAAATTATCTAAAATAAAATAAATTGCAAAAAAAAACTAAATATGAAAAATTTTAAAAATGAAGGACGATGAAATTAAAAAAAAATTTAATTTTATAAATTATTTTAAATAAAATAAATATTAATTAAAATAACATTGACTAAATATGAAGGAGAAAATTATTTTGAAAAATTAAAAGGTCAAATGTTAAAATCAAAAAGAAAAGAAAAGGATGAAGGAAAAAAATTATTGACAATAAACTAAAGATTAGGAAGCCACACACTGTCTAAAGATGAAGGTATCACTGCAATTTTAAATATGCTTATAGCTTCTTTTTTTTTTTTTTTTATGCACAACAGCAAGAGGAGCCGCCGATCGTATATTTTGAAAGGAAAATATGCTCATCACGCGCCAACAACCTCCTTATCAATTTTTGTTAATTAAATTAAAAGTATTAACTATTATTTTTAATTCCTCACTGTCTAAATTGTGGATTGGAGGATATTTTCTTTAAACAAGAAAAAGAAAAGAAAAGAAAAGAAGAAGACGGAATATAGTACCTCAAGACCTGCTCTCCGACATCACCATCTATGATGACTGTGAACAATACGTTTAAATGGAAATAATGCCTTCCACGTTTCAATAATACAGATGTTTGGAAATATGATATCAATTTAAAATGTTTTGTTTTTGTTGGTAAATACATCAAATCAACTAAACTGCCAATCTTCCGTCGTTCCCAGTCGTTCTTCTTCACGGCAACAAGAAAAAGAAATAGAAATGGCAAGGAAAGAGGAGTTCTTGAAGGAACATGAATATTTGAACGAGAAAGAAGTGTCCCGCTCTGACTTCCCTCCTGATTTTATCTTTGGAGTTGCCACTTCTGCTTATCAGGTGGGCGCCCCATTGTGTGCGTGTCTTTATTTCTGTTAATTGGTGGCAAATTCTGATCTGGGTTGTTTGACAGTTTTGACTGTGTAGATGATTTCAATGTTGTTAAAGATGGTGACTGGTTGATCAACTGTTCATTTTGGTTGTTTAATTTTATTTTTTGGATGTTCTCTTATTAATCAAAAATATAAAAATAAAAGATTTTTTTTAGCTCTCTCTAAAACTACTACATTTTTTTCACCTTTGCTTCTTCTCCTCTGAAATCATGCCTACCTTGTGCTAGTTTTTGACGATCAAGCGAGGAAATGTTTTTAGGGCTTTTTCTTATTTTTTGCGGGCAACTCTCCTTTTCGCAAGGAGGCTCGATACTGATTCTATTAGGGTACAGGGATGATCGATGAGTTCAATTGATTTAAAAGTTGCTTTGTTTGCATTCAGAAACCAGAGGTTTTCTCTGCCTTCTCCCCTCTCTCGCCATAAAGGGATCATCCATCTCTCTCTGTTGATATATTGTTCTCTCTGATCCCTAGCGGATCTCAATTGTTGATGTCCCAGATGCTTTGGAATTGACATAGTTATAGTTTCATGCTATGTGTATTGGTTACGAAGAACTTGCACTCTTTGAATTAAGCTCCTTGTTACTTGCTTATAGATTGAAGGAGCCAGCAACGAAGGTGGCAGGGGTCCTTGTATATGGGACGCTTTTGCGCAGTCTAAAGGTAAAAAAATTTAAACTAAATAAATAGATACATGACTTTATCGTGTATTGATTACAAGCTTATAGTGAACTGCTCCATGGTGTTATTTTTTTACATAGTCTTTGACCTTGATTATAAAATTCTCACTATTGTTTATCAGGAAACATACTTGATGGAAGCAATGGTGATGTAGCAGTGGATCATTATCATCGATACAAGGTCAGCATCAACAAAACTAGCAACGAGTGGCCTGCATTTTCTTTTATTCCTTGTTGTCTCTCTGACATTCATTGATGTGGCATGGAGCATGCTGGTGGTGTTTCTTTATTGCCTCTCTGGTAGCTTGTTAGCTTTGGCAGTAACCACTCCGTGGCTTGCTTCATGACCTCTCAGCAAATTTTAGCTAAGCATGGATGATGTTATTGATGATTTGTATCATTAGTATTCATGTTATACATATACACACAAACTGTTAGAGATACTTCTTCATGTCTCCTTGTGCCATGCCTTTTTTACTTTTTCAGATTTTAGTTTCTAAAACCCATTAATGATATACAGGAAGATATTGAGATCATAGCCAAACTGGGGTTTGATGCATATCGATTTTCCATATCATGGTCTCGAATCTTCCCCGGTATGTGCTTCCTTGATGAATTCAGTTTTAACCATTTAGTTCTCTGCATTGTTAGCAGTTGGAGGAAATAACTACTGTTATAATTTTTTGAAGTCCTTTAATACTTTGTTGATAGATAAGCCTGTTTTAATTCACTTCCAAAAATAAACCTGGTTGAAAGAACAAAGTTGTTCTTCACCTGACTGTTGATAAATGAATCTGTGACCTGAAACCTAACCATGATATTTGAAACATACTGCCCTTCCTGCTTCAGTAGGTGAACTATGTGCTTATATGTGTGAGTGTACTAATTCACAATTATGCCACACATAAGCTATGCAGTTACTTTAGTTACTTGAATTTACCTGGAAGCTTACTCAACAGATGATGAATGCAATATTAGATTTTAATTTTCTTTTTGGTCTTCAAGGATATCCATTTTTAAAGTATTTTCTTTTACCCCGCTGATGCAGTTTCGCCTTTTTAGTTTACCCCCTTCCTTTGATGACCTGACTCCCCCCTGTCCTCCCATATGTAGTTATATTTACAGCTGCTATAATGCTTTTCATTTATTCTTTTATTTTACATGCTGGCAGATGGTTTGGGAACCAAAGTCAACGACGAAGGGATTGCTTTCTACAATAACGTCATTAATGCTCTTCTTGAAAAGGGTATGAACTATGAAGTTGATTTTTTCTCAATTTCTGTCTTGTTGCATCATTAATTCATATTTAACTACTTTGTGCAGGTATTCAGCCATATGTAACTTTGTACCACTGGGACCTTCCCCTGCATCTTCAGGAGTCAATGGAAGGGTGGTTAAATAAAGAAGTTGTGTAAGTAGTGCTATCTTCTAAAAATCAATTATTAATGGAAATATGTTCATGAAGATACTTCTCACCTATGACAATTGAACAATTATTGTGTGTCTGCCAAATATGGTAAACAATGAATACATCCACTTCCTAACATGAATTATTTTGCGATGACCTCAGCTTCACCCTTTCTTCTCTATTTGAGACTAGCTTATTAATGTGAAAAAGGAAAAGTAGTGATTTCCTTCTGTACTTCTCCTACTGTGTTGTTGTATGTTGTGACTTGTAATTAATGTCGCTGCAACTCCTTGCACTTGTGTGTTAAAAATAGAATTTTTAAGAAAGATGATTGAGCAATAGAAACTTGGTTGATCCTCGTTCCAATTCGTCCCTTGTTTGCAAAGAAGGCTATAAGTCAACTACTTGGTCAATAATAAAATCATTTTTCAGAAGTTGCTTAATTTCAAGCAGTGTTTGTTCTTTTTGGGTCTCCACACTTTCCTTTTGCTCTGAATAAAAGTATCCCATATGCAAAAGCTGAAAGGAGGCTACTATGGTCTAGAAGGCTTCATGTGATTTAAACATGTAAAAGATTCGATCCAAGGATTTTCTTTTCTTGTTGGGCAGATGGGGAGAGAAAGAGGGAGAAGAAAGAGATAAGGATCAGAGAAGAAGCTGAACAAATATAACATGAAATAAGAAAAATTACCGGATAACGAAAGATACATGGGAAGAAGCAAAATGTAGAAGGAAGAATTTCAATCCTTCCATCCTGTCAGACAAAATTCTCTAGATCACCAAACATGGAAAAAAAAAAGATCTTTTCAATATCCTAAAGCAACCAAGCTACCAAAAAGATAAAGATTATTCCAATACGCTTGTGATCCAAATTTGAGATGTCCCACTCTGAGGAATTGAGATTTGGGTGAGTTACAGAGGTTATTTTAATTCATTAGAATTGGAGCTTGGAACCTGTTCACTTTTCTACATGGTATATATGTGTGAGATTGTGTCCTTAAGTGATTGTAGGTGCTTACTGACCAGGACCAGGAAATCTGGTGTATGGTAGCTGCCTGTTTAATTGTGAGTTATATAGTACAATAGCTGAAAAAAGATGTGGTTATGAGTAACTTATGCACTTCAGTATATTAAACATAATAAATTGAAAAACATTTGCATCATTCATGTGACTTCAGTAGCATCGTTTACTTAGCTTTGTCACTAATGATCCATGTGATCTTTTTCTTTGCAAACATCCAGAAAATATTTTGCAATCTATGCAGATACTTGTTTTGCAAGTTTTGGTGATAGAGTTAAGCATTGGATCACACTTAATGAGCCTCTCCAAACAGCAATCAATGGTCATGACTCTGGGATTTTTGCACCTGGAAGACATGACCAATCATCAACAGAACCTTATTTGGCTTCACACCACCAGATCTTGGCCCATGCAGCAGCTGTTTCCATATTCCGAAACAAGTACAAGGTATGATGCAAATTGTTTCCTGTTTGAACTAAGCATTTTATCTTCTCGATAAATCACTTTCATTTACACGATTCAGTTTTGTATTCTTATCTGTATTGATTATTGCATTCTTTTGCATTATCCAAAATGTTCTCGAACTGATTGTGGTATTCTAGACAGAGTGTTAGTTAATGTAAAAGAAGCTAGTGTGTCCGTGTGTACCTTTTAAGTATCGAATCTGTTGTTATTCGGTTTCACTAAAAGTTTCACATCTTTTGCCAAAGTAATAGAATGAACTTTTTACTTATTTGTATCCACTCTTTTTGTTTTCTCCACTAAGCTTTGAGGTATTATTAGATATCCGAACAAGAATGTTTTTATCTTCCAAGAAAATAGCAACAGGTGAAACTACTTAATACATGGTCAATAAAGATGCTGGGCATTGGCCACTTTTAGACTCTTATTAATGTTGTAGGGCAAGGTTCTTGTTTGTCATAGGCATTTGCACTGCCTCATCAGTTGAGAAATGAACTTGTTAAGAGGGAAGAATCAGTTAAAATTTATGTCAATCGCGTTTTTGGTTTTTAAATCATTCAAAGCTTGACAGATTGCTGCTGCTGCTGATATCTTATTCAGGACAAGCAAGGGGGACAAATAGGATTGGTTGTTGACTGTGAATGGGCAGAAACTGGTTCAAACAAAACAGAAGATAAAGTTGCAGCATCTCGACGCCTTGAATTTCAGCTTGGATGGTAGTTCTCCTTGCAACTTTTTAGGTTGAAAATCAGTTATGTTAATGGTTACTGAACTATTTACTGTTTCAGACTCACACTAATGCATGATTATTGAGTTATGCAAGTGCGTGATTACATTTTTTTATGGGGGTGGGTGAGAAATGATAAGAAGCTTTAAAATATTATTATCCGACCTCTTCATTATCCCAAATTTAAACCCCAAGCAGTTGTTTTCTGTTTGAGTATCTAACTCACCAGGCTTTAGACCATGCCAATATAGTAGCCACTTGCTTAATGATTATCCTGAATGGTTCATTCATGCCCAAACGCTTGCAAATGTTGTAACTTTTGGAATCTTTAGCGACTTCTCTTAAGTGCTATTTTCCTGTTGCTGTTTCCAACAGGTACTTGAATCCATTATATTACGGAGACTATCCAGAAGTTATGCGTGAAATACTGGGAGAGCAGCTCCCACAATTCACAGAGGAAGATAAGGAGTTGCTTAGAAACCCAATGGACTTTGTAGGTCTAAATCATTACACTTCAAGGTTCATAACTCATGCAACAGAGAGCCCTGAAGAATCCTATTACTATAAAGCACAATCGATGGAGAGAAGAGGTAAATCACTATTACCTGCAGCTTATTTCCAACTTTTTCATGCTTAATTTTCTCATTTTCTACTGCTGTTGGCTATCATCAGCTGAATTTGAAGGGGGCGAGCCAATTGGTGAGAAGGTATGACTCTCTTGCTTGCTTGCATGTATGCACACGTGCACACACAGACATTTGCACACTTGTCAAATATCCTTTCTTCCAGTCTGATGATGATTTTTTTTTATAATGACAGGCAGCATCAGAGTGGCTTTATGTTTGTCCTTGGGGACTCCGGAAGGTTCTCAATTACTTAGCTCAGAAATACAACAATCCCACAATATATGTCACAGAGAATGGTATTTTCTTACACTTGTCTGTCAATTAGAATTCTATGTGGTGTTAATGATATCTTTTGTTATTTTCGCACTTCAAATATTAAACCACCTTCTTATTTGTGTTTGGCGAGACACAACCTTAGAATCTTATAAGTTGGGATATAGGATTACGGTTTACCAGCCAGAGAACTTTCTTTGTGCATTCTTATCTGCTATTTCCCAAATGGAGTCTTGAACAAAATAAACCAGCATCAATATTCTCTTGAACCTCACTGTTCTTGTTTTGACAGGTATGGATGACGAGGACATTGATGCCCCACTTCATGAAGTTCTAGATGACAATCTGAGAGTTCGCTATTTTAAAGGATACCTTGCTTCAGTTGCCCAGGCAATCAAGTGAGTTGCTAACTATTATTATGTAATAGACCTGAGTGTATTGATTGATGTGTTCTCATATTTTTGCGGTGTATTGGAGATCGATGCCTAATTATGTACCTGTGGGAGTTTTTGCATTTTTCATTGACGTTATAAATCAAATCAAAATGAGGTGCATATTGAATAATTTGTTAATAATGTCTGTAACTGTGAAGAAAGAATAATCAGTCTTGTTTATAAACTGCACCAACAGGGATGGAGTACAAGTGAAGGGATATTTTGCATGGTCATTACTGGACAACTTTGAGTGGGCTCAAGGTTATACCAAGCGTTTCGGTTTGGTGTATGTGGATTACAAGAATGGGCTCGCTCGGCACCCAAAATCTTCTGCTTATTGGTTCATGCGGTTCTTAAAAGGTGTTGAAGGGAAAAGCGGCAAAGAAGAGTGATGGACGGCATGTATTTATACTGCTAGTAAAAAATAAACTCCTGTTTTTAAGCAAGCATTAAATGAGCTGCAAAACAGGATTATTGAACTAGCCAGGCTGATATAATCCTGTCTAGTCACAGTATTATTTGATTTCCACGAAGAAGGGACTTCTTATGTGCTTCTTTTATGTCTGAAACTGCATCTTCTAGTTAATCAGACGTCTTATGGTTAACTGGTTACGGTTAGCTCTTCTTTGCTATTTCTTGCCAGCAAAAATAAAATAAAAAACTAGCAGATGTTATGCATGGCTATGCTGCTGCAAAATACCATTATTCGTGCATGTTAACAAAATCTTAAAGACGAATCTGCCTATTTATTCTCAATGAAGGTTTACACATACATTGCCATCACATTTCTCTGCGGAGGTCATAAGACATCTCTGTTTTCCCAAAAACCCTAGGTTTATAGATATGTGCATAGAAGCATATGATAACATAGGATATGGATTTGGACCCTCAGAAAATATATATTAGAATGAAATCGTGGTTCTCTCTCCTTTCTCTTTTTCCTACACTGATAATTTGATTTGATCAAGGCTCAGTCACTTGTATGTTGCGTTGCGTGGAATAAATCACTGGGAGAAAAAAAACATTTTTAAAAAAATTTATTATTTTTTTTTTGTTAAAATTTAATATGATTTGTATATTTTAAATTATTTTGATATGTTAATGTTAAAAATAATCTTTTAAAAATAAAAAAAATTATTAACATATATTTTAATATAAAAAATTATTTAAAAAATAATCAGACACCTTTATAAAACAAAACTTGAGAAGACTGCCAGTTCTCAAAACCTAACTGTATTAAGTAACATTTATCTTTGCCTTTTGACTTTGAAAGGGCATTTGAGTCAATAGGTGAAAAAAACTGAGTGGTGGCAAATACTTGTAAATATGAGTGAACTAAATGTTATATTATTGATTTTTTTTCACGAAAGGAAAAATGTGCAGTATAATATACAATGATTTATCGAAAGATAAAAGACCCAAAAGATTGTGTTTAATTACCGCAGCTGCCATGGTTTGTATTCGTTGCACTAGTTTCGGGAAAGAAGCATAAATAACCAGACGACTAGTCGTCCGCGTGAAAAAGACGAGCGAGGCATAAATCTGAAGGAAGGAGGCGGTGAGTGTGAGAGAGGCACTGCCTTATTATTATTTCCTACTTGCAAAAACACAAGATCGTCGCAGTCGCCCACACAAGCTCAGGTAAGAAATATAATCCACTATTTCCATCTTCTTCTCCAATTATTATTATTATTACTATTATTATTATTATCATTACTTTAATCTTTACCAGGTATGAAATTAGGGTTTCTGATTTAAGTTTCTTTTTGTGGGTCATTCAAAAATGTTGACGTGCTAACCTTATTTAGGTCTTTTCTTTGTCAAATGTATGATTGTTTCCTTGTTGGCCTTCCTTAATGTGTACGTTGCAGAAAAGTCGGAAAAAAAAATGTCAAGCGGGGGAGAGAAGGGATCGACCACCACGAAAACACCCGCTGATTTCCTCAAATCGATACGCGGCCGCCCTGTTGTAGTCAAGCTCAATTCTGGAGTTGATTATAGAGGTCTGTCGTTTTCTCTTTGCTTAATTTACAATCCGTGCTCTCTATGTATAACCTAATCTGTAAAGTCTTTTTTTTTCTTTCTCTTATGCCCTTTTCTGCTGGTTTTATCTATTTATCTTACAACATGGATGCAGTGGTGGATTTTTATCTAAAATACAGCTACCTACCTTCTTGCTTTCCCAGAAAATGGTTTTTTTACGCTCTGGAAATTGATTGGTGCTGTACTTGAATATTGAAAGTTAACCCCTGCAACAAAATTCACATGGAATTCTACTTGAGCCACATCCACATGGATTCTAATATGCTTCATGTCACGCTATAGATATGTACAACAGACCAGAGGCCATTGCTCATCACTGCAACGTATCTGTGAACTAAAAAAGTCTGCTACTCTTGAGTGAACCACTAGTTTTTCTGTGAAGTCATGCCATGGTATTGATGAGGAGAGGATTAAATTACAAGGAGAGCATTTTTGTATAAATAAATGCTTCCTGCTGGTGTCCATGGTTGAGATCAATAGAATTTCCTTTCCTTGTTACTCATCAAGGCTGTGTTCAGAAATAGGATAACTGTTTAGAAAACATAAAGATTTGTTAATTGATTGACCTCCTAAAGTTTGCAGCTTTTGTTTGTTTCTCCCATGCCATCAAATTTGACCCAGGGCTGCTTGTTCAGAGAATTTTTGGTTATGATTAGATTGTATCCAAGGATTTTCAGGATGTGTTTATATGGTTTGATGATCCTAATAATCAGATGTCAAATAGTTATGATATTGCTTGATCCTCAGCTGGATCTCCCTCACTTTAGAGAGCATGCTCGCATCTCTTTTTTCTTCCATGGTTATGCTTATTATTACAAGCAATTTTCTTTTGTTCAGGTGTTTTAGCTTGTCTTGATGGGTACATGAACATAGCAATGGAACAAACAGAGGAATACGTAAATGGCCAACTGAAAAACAAATATGGTGATGCTTTCATCCGAGGAAATAATGGTAGCAACCTATGTCTTTCAAATGTAATTTCTTAACTGTCTACAAGGATTGCATGATGATCATATTTGAACTCCTTTGATGCAGTTCTGTACATCAGCACTTCAAAGAGGACACTTGCAGATGGTGCATAGTCACAACAATTGCATGAGAGTAGCTTCATATGTTACCGGTTTGATAGTGCAGTGCAGTGATTGTGATCCTAGTTACCGTGGATCAGAAATTAACAGTGTTAGTTTAAATTTTATCGTAGCAAACCCAACTTTTTTGGATCAAGAATTTTACCCGCACTAGTTTCACACCTCAAATATAATTTTCAATTTTGCACTCAATTTGTCAAGGAGGGATTGAGGAAAAGATTGATGAAAGGGGAGGGATTGTACTTGTCATCTGTTTGGTAAAAAGGACAAGGGTGTAAATAAAGATCGGAGAAATCCTTTCTCGCTTGTAATTTTCAATCTTGTCAATTTGAGCGTCGTTTACCTTGACAATTTTAAGTGTTCTTAATTTGATACACCCGCCCTACCTGACTTGATATTCATGCGGCTATCCAAACTCTGGATTATATTTGCGACTTTCAAGTACTTCTATATTGCCTTTTAGCAAAGAGCTTCCCATGACATACCTCATCCTCACTAGTATTTTAATCTCTGCAAAGCATATGATTTTAGTAATAGTTAGACCAATAGCTCGGAGGTATTTGCATGAAAATGAAAAAACTAAACGTTCTTGAAATTGAACTAATTTATATTAGGATACATGAAAGTAATAGCAACATTACCAATAGATGAAGGAAAACACAATCATGTATTTCCCATGTGGCTCACAAATACAAGTCAATACACCAAAATACTAATTTGTCAATATTGCTGCTAATAAATTAAAATGGAAATTATTTCTTGATAGAAACTAGCACTCAAGTGTACCTGTCAAATAACAAATTGCACGGTGATTGTACAGGCAAACAAATAAATTAGCATCTTCAATTGCAGTGTTAATATGTTACACGTATTTACACACGATCCACGCTACAAAACTCTACGCCATCGTTAAACTATCAGTTACACCAGCTAAATATAAAGGAAATAATTTAGAGAAGAAATAAATAGGATGGAAAGGGAGACTAAAAAAAAAAACCCTGCTCGTTCAGAGCATTAGCTGAACTAGACCTACATTGACCTTATCAACTGTTTCTGTCTTTCCTACCGAGATCAGAAGTCTGATTTCATGAGCTTTGCTCGTGGCTTTACATTGATACTGTCAAAGGGTTTCAACTGTTCTACATGGATGTAATCCCTTGTTTTAAGAACCTGCAAAAGCGTAAATGTACATCATCAATAATCATCCGAGGGAAAGAGGGGATCCACCACCACAAGCTGTAAACAACAGATGGATAACACTAGAACAAGAAAATCATCTGACATTTGAGCATATTCTTCATTGTTTTATTTTCTTGATTAATCTTTTCACATTCAAACCCCTATTAAAATGTCTTGGTCCTTGCACAGCTCCAATCTCCATATTATGTTGACACTGTTAAAATTTAAAACAGCTTGCTACTGTTTATACTAACAAGTCCTTGCTGCCTCAAAATTTTGAAAATTCCACGTTAACCCAGTCTACACCCATTTTCCAACTCCTTTACAAAAACTTTACTTAACAACAGAACTTCAAAACACAACAAGGTGTTTACTGCAATCCAAGTGTGAAACACATACCAAAGTTTCAAAGAACATTCTTGATGCCTCCTTCCGCGTTTTACCAGCCAGAAGGCTGTCCACTGAAATGACCTTACTTCCATTTCCACCTTCATTATCAAATATAGTCTGAAGGTACTTGGCAACAGCTCTACAAAAGAGAGTATAACAATTTATCAGGAATCATTCAACTTAATTTTTAATTAGAAATGCACAAAACATAGAAAACAGTGGATTGAAAAGTTAACAAATAATCTCGACAGCCTGCTTTTCAAGGATTAAACAGGAAAACCATTCTCTAAGCTCAGAAAGATTATCAAATGATCCTAATTGTCATTACTAAGAAACATCCAGCAACATCTTCAAAACTCTGCAACAAATAGATAGTTTTTTCACCCTTTATAGTAAAGAAAGGATAGATAGCTAGCATTAAACTGTTTACTATTAATTTCCTTAACAGAGATTGCAATGCAAAAAATTCAAGGCTTTCAACTAAAATCCAAGTCTTCAATGTCATCATGTTTCCCCAGATATGCTACCCATGCACCAACACTTGCCAAAAACCAGTATCCCACTCTGTAAAGCAACCCAAACAAGCTTAGAGGTAAAAAGAAACGCTTGAAAATAGAGTGCAGCCTCAGCCACAGTATACTGCTTTACTCCCTACAGCTCAGATAAACTTCCCAGGAAGAGAGGAAGGGGAGGGCCAAGTTTTCAACACATTAATCAGGCAGATATCATATACCTATCAATTTGACCACATAAGCATACTCTCAAATACTGTGTACAGCAGAACACGCAAGCCAACATGCCAATGGAAATTGTTGTCCTAGATCCTACATGAATGTACACAAACAAACAGATACATGCCCACACAAACTAAACTTTGTTTCCATATCATCCAGTAAGATGTCATATGAACCCGGACCCCTGGAAGCACACACCTGGTGCGGGAAGACCATCCACTATTGTCAAGAAGGCGGGCATCTTCAGGACCTGGCATGCCATCATCATCTTCTTCACCCATATCATCATCTACGTTCAAAAATTCTGAAAAGAAAATAGACCAACAACCATTAACAGCAGAAACTCTACAAGATAGCATATGCAAGCAGGAGAGAATTCTTACAATATGAAATTTGGTTCACTGTAGGAACACTGACCAGCAGTTAATTGGGTTGAATAAAAATAAAAAAGATGATTCTAAAACACTGTAAGTCCCAAATAAGCTTCGATATCAAAACCTAAACAATTTTAAATTCCTCAAACCTCTAAACATCTTTGCTTGAGCTCAATGTTTGCATCACTGTCATAACAGGGGAATGGCTTGCGACTTATTTAGGCATTTCATATCCTAACAGAAATGATGGTCGCAGATAATTTACCAAACACTAAAAATTGAGGTAGAAATTTCTTCAACATTAAGCTTTAGACATCACAAGCTACAAAAAGATTGTCCAGCACTGAACATGTAAGAGTTTCCACTGTATATAACTGTTCATGACAAAGTACTTGTATTCAAACATGGTAAGGAAGAAACGTGATTAATTAGGTTTACAAATACACCATTGAAATATGAAGAAGAAGCTCACCTGTATCATTTGCAAATGCAACATCTTGAAGATCCTGCACCATAAACCAATCTATTTAGCTGAAGCTGGAATTATTTAAAAGAGATTCTACTCATCCAATAATAAGGTGAGACTCCATAAGCATAATAAATTTCAATAATGCAAAAAATCAATGCATGCCTATCAGTCTTCTATCTATTGCACGTGGTTTCTTACTTGTGCACGTCTCTTATAGAAAATTAAAATAATAAAAAAAAGAAACTGAAACAAAACTTACCAAGTTCATTAACAACAGAGGGGATCGTGTTTCATAACATTATTCAAAAAAGAAGAAACAAGAAAAATTTAGAAGAACCTAAATGCCAAAGAAATGAGTTCTAATGAAGAAGCTTCACAGCAAAAAAAATCATAGCAGAGATGATATCAGGAGTTCTAACTTACAGCAGGATGGTCAGCAGAAGTTATTTCAGCATCTGCAGTTCTCTCTTGATCAGCTTCTTGAAAGACTAGATAATCTCCAAAATTTAGAGAAGCATTTTTGAAGTCTCCGTCAAGTCCTCTGGGAAATGCAGAATTCATCTTATCTTCACTGCATAGATGATTAAACTCTCTGTCCTCGTCAGCATGCCCTGGGCTCACAGCTAGGCCCCCATCTTCAGTACCATCCCCTAGCTTGTCATTTTCAACATCATCTTGAGTTTGGTCAACATTTACAGAAGCGAGGTTAATGCATCCACCATTTTTTGAAGACATATTTGCAAGCAACATGTCTACATCATCAGAAGGTGCAGAACCATCAGCCTGCAAATCTACTCCAACTTCCACTGGTGCACCAGCTTTGCTTTCTTCCAACAAAATCTCTCCCCCTTCCCTCAATTCAGCAACAACTGCAACAACATTTTTTGTATGATGATCTAAAATTCCAACATCATGAAGTGTTTTTCCATCACCCACATCCCTTAAGGCAGCCACCTCAAACAGTTGAGTATCCATCATATCTGATGGCAGGATTGAAGTATCCATATGAAGAGAACCATCTTCGCCAATGGTGCTATCCATGAGAGCCAACCCATCCAGCATATTACCAGCATCGCCAGAAATCAGTTCAGTGTGAGATCCCTCAAATTGCAGAACAGCAGCGTGGTTTGCTGCATCTGCAATTTCTGTGTTCTCTTTGTCAATTTCCATTTCGGTCATTTCCCCCAATGTTTTGTGTTCTGAAGATCTATAATCAGCAACATCAGCAATAGCATTCATCTGCCCTTGATTAACAAAATCTAAACTCAATTGTTGATCTTCACCCTGCTGGTTCTCAGTCCAAATGGGACTCTCAGCTGGTTGTCCATCAACATCATTTCTGCAATTGGCAAGTTCAGTGCTTGCTTCCAATTCATTATCTTGAGCAACAGTTGGTCTACTAGAATCCTTCGCCACTTCAGAAGAAGTATTGTTATCATCATTTTCAGCCAAATCAATTCTGCTCAAATCAAATGTTTCACTTTGCAAACATGTCAGCTCCGCCGACATACCTGAAAGACCAAAATTTAATCAGCTTGTATCTTCATAAGCAAATGAAATTTGGTTGTGAGAATAGCAATAAAATCAAAAGAAGGATGCAGGATTTGAAGACAGATGGAAAAACTAAGGTCATGAGCCAAATTCATGTATACTGAAATTTTGCCTGCATATTCACAAGCTAGAAGAATCAATCACAGAACTCATGGCGCGAGCTGGAAGACAAAAAAAGGTGATCACATCTAGGACACCAAAACATTGAGTACATGATAGACACGGGTGATTATCATGGGTATTCAACTTTGATTAGTGAGACATAGAAAGTTGTTTCCAAAGTTGATAGGAGAGTCAGATCAGCAATTATAACCAAGGCCAGGACATAATCAAGCAGAAAATAAATCCTCACTGTTTATAAAATAACAAATAAATTAATCACAGCAAACAAGCATGCTTAAGGTTTAGAGAAATGCACTCACCAGTCAATACCGGTTCACTGAAAATTTCTTCATCTAAGGATTGTCTCTGGATCGTCAAAATCTCAGTGCGTGTGCAAGGAGCTTTTTTTCGTAAGCGACGTATGTCTTCAGTATTAGTTAATTGTTGGCGTATAGTACTTGACAGGAAATAATGGAAAATTGTCAGTATTTTTCAGATGAGAAAAAAATCTATGACACGGAAAGATTGAGTACATGATTGAAAGCTTAATGTGTTTAAACTGATTGATTATGCAAGTGAGAATCAGAAAAATACTGAGGTGTTGAAAAACAAAACCACCAGGCAGTAGTTTTCATAAGAAATTATAGCATATCCCACCATCAAAGACCAGCACTCAAAAGCACAAAGCTAGATTAAGCCTTGTGGGTGTCTTCATGCAATTATATCAAAAGGAGTCAGATTTGTTTAATCAGGCTGGTGGGATTGTTGGAGAGCTAAGGCAACATGCTTATGCAACAGGTAGATAGAAGAGACTCTTCCAAGAAAAATCAGCAGCAACATACTTTATAGAAATGCATAAGATGTGATGGGTCAATGAGGATGGAGGAGGGAAGGGCTTGTTAAAGACATAATAGCAACCAAAAATTCCCCATTAGTTCAACAGTTTGACATCCAAGAGATTTTCTTTGCTGCCAGACACGTATACTGAGCAGAGATATTTACTATTATAGATAGTGATCAATGACAGATAGATTGTGAAATGAAAAGTAGAACATGAAAAAATGACATACTCGCCAAGCAAGACCATTGAATCATCCATGAGCACCTTCCTCTTCATGGCACTGGGTCGAGATACAGACCGGGCACGTTTCATGGATGCCACTTCACGTGCAGGTGGAGTAGGCTTCATTTTCAGAACTGAAGATCTTCTTCCAACTGAAACAAAATATGTCAGGCAAAAAAAACATTTATAGAATTATCAGCTTTTCTCAAAGCAAATAGTTAGTGAACATTTTAGGAACAGATGGAGAATTTTTTAGTTTTTCGAACCCATTTTATGAGTCATGTCACAATATGGCATGCTTAGAAGCATCAAGAAGAACCATATACCTAATATAGAAGATAGCAAATCATCATCATCAGGAATGGAATCTACAGTTCTCTTTGATCTGGAGACTCCAAAAGAATCAATTGAATTTAAACTTTGCACAGTTAGTGAATTTTCAGTAAAACTGCGCTTTTTTCCAGTAATGTTGGTTCCAGCACTGCTTCTGTCACCCCCATCTACCATTTCTTTGTCTGGTGTTGACTCGACCAGCAAATCATTTGGCTTATCAAGAAGTTCTTGTGGTACAGAAAGCAACTTTTCAGGTGTAGGCAATTCGGCGGTCAAGGAACCATTCAAGTTCTCCAACTGATTATCACTATTGAATGCATTGTCTGGTTGTTCATCTTGTTTCCCACCTACTTGAATTTCTCCATGTAAATTGAGCTCTGATATCTGATTCTCCACTGATTGTGTACCATCAGTCGCATGGCATTCTTCACCTGCAAAGGTAAGACATTCATTAAAACAATAAATAGTATACAGGAACGTGTAGATTATTCGAACAAAACTTTATACAGAAATTTACTCAAAGTTCATTCATGTAGCTTGCCGAACAAACCTTGCACCTTAGTGGAAATTCCAGAACCATGGAGCGCTTCCTCCCTGCTTGGCACATCTTGTGGCTCAGGGGGGGGCTCATCATTATTAATCCCATGAGATGATGAATCGGGCTCATTCAAATGGGAATTGCATGCCCGGAGCATACCCATGGAAGTGTGTGTCTTTTCATTAACAACATTTTTGTTCGAAGTATCAGGATCCTCTGGTCCTTCGCAAGCCTGAGCAACATCCTCTGGGGCACCAGCCAATTCCAATGGACAGCCAGAACTTGCATCTACAGTTTTTCCAAGTGAGCTCAAATCTTCCACAGCATAAGTAATTTCAAAATTATCTGGTTCATATAACCTAACTCCTGTGGATTCGCTGCACTTGCAAACAACATTATTTATCACTTCTAACTTGTCTGATCCATCCAACGCACAAATGGTCCCACCTGCCAAAGCAGTAGATTGCAACTCTCCTTGTAACTTTGCTTGATTGATTTCCAGATCACCAGAAAGGCAGCCATTCTCCTCGGCAGGCATGCACACAACAGCATCATAGTTTAAATGATTGCCCGGAGACAAATTCATTGTGCCATCCCTCTGATGAAGATCTGGCTTACTGGAAGCATTGCCTGTGCTCTCTATTCCTACTACTTCAGTTAAATTGTGATCTTCTGATTCCAAATGATCATCACAGGCCAGACCATCCTGAACACTGGACAAGTTTGGCTCTTCTATTAAACCAGGAGTGGAAGGAGCCTGAGCATAGTCAAGAGATTCTGAATTTGAAGCTTGACTTACCATCTGCTCACAACAGTAAACCATTTTCATCAGCTAACAGTAATTATCCTCCCACTACAAGACAAATGATCAATCCGAAAAATAACAGGCAAAAATCAATGGACCCAATTAAAAGGAAAATGAATATTGGGTGAAAATTAAGTGACTACTAAAATATATATTTATTTTTATTTTTTTTTATATCCATATCAACCTTGTTTCTAATACCATTCACTGGCATGGCTTCTGCACCTCCAATCATGTCATGATCTTCCTCCACTTTTTGATCTGCTGGTTCGACAGATGTCTGAAGGTTCAGCCTGTAAAAAGAGGAATGATTTTATGAATCAATCACCACGATAACTACCCCCACAAATTCTATGAATTCATCATTTAAAAAGTCTGTACGCTGTAAATGATCCATGAATCAACCATAATGATTGCCCATGACAATAATAATAGCTTTGTGACAGACTATTTATAGAGTAGATGTTGAGCCCAGATGTAAATAAAAGGGAAGCTAACTATTTTCTTCCTCTGGAGTAATTGCAACTACAACAACCTCATTACAACCACAACATCATGCCTCAACTTGAGACCACAAACACTAAACTCAAAAATGCACAAATAAAAGAGCAATTTTAAGATAAAAGTTAATATCCCATATGTAAGAATTTGCAGTAAGAGGAGTGCCTGGGCAAACAAAAGCACACGAAAATGATACATTTGTCCTGCAACCAAGAAGTTTGTTAACCTCTCATTTATATAGAACAGATTTTTTTATATATATACATTGTGCTCTCACCGAATTAACAGCAGCTATAATAACATTGGTCACAAATATCTCATTTTCACCAAAAGACTTGACCAAAGATATCAAAACATTGTCCATATATAAATAATATGAATAGGAATCATGCTCAATCACATACTTGAAAATGAATTCTAATTTGCATTTATTAGTCTAAGAATATCAACATTGAGTAACTGCAATCTGCAAAAACATCTAAGGGGCAAGCACAAGAGTTTTTTTCAATGGCGCCCCCCCCCCCCCCAAAAAAAAAAAAAAAAAGAAGAATGAATAAAACAATTTGGAGTTCAAATGTATATGTCAACAAATGAACACGCACAATTACATGAATGGTATGAGAAGAAATCAGATAGCGAGGATATAGAAAGCCATACTCTAAAACTTCATCAGGCCTTGGAGTTGCAGCCTTGGCTAGGAACAGGTCCTGTTTATAATCATCCCAAGAAAGAAATTTTATAAATGACGTAATACAATAAAGTGAGCTAGTGAATCAGATTTATCCAACACCATCAATAACTGAATGATAGAATGACATAGAACATTGAGAAAAGCTCATGTTTAGATGCTGAGTGGCACACCCATGCATGTGGTACATATGAGTTTCCTGTTTAACAATATAGTCAGATGTATGTACTATCACTAAATATCAGAAAAACTGTAAAACCATATCGACCATAGTGCATATCAATGTAGATTCCAACCCAACTTGCAAAGACATTTAGACGCAAGCACAAGAAAATTACCTCTTCAATGTCCAAACCAACATGAGAAGTGTCACCATCACCAAACCGCTCTGAAACCAAGCCAAAAATACATAAGAAATCCATTAAGTGCATTGCCTTCTCTATGAAATTAAATGCATTATTCCAATGACTTGCAAAGGCATGTACTAACCATCCAACCCAAATTGTGATGTGGAGTACACGACACCATCCATTGTGTCTTGAAGGGTAATTTGCTCCCTTGTACTAATGTGATGATCGACATAGTTGCTGCAATAGAGTAGCATGTTAATATCCAGATGAGAAAGCATCACAGGTTCTTAGAAGGAATTTGATATAATATAATCCGGGCCTATATTCAATCAATAAAACAGGTAACATGAACACTTTTAAAAAATTTGCCAAATCTTCTATAGACATCAGAAAATTGCAGCAAGACATTACCATCTAAACACCAAAAAAAATAAAAATCAATCCTATATAATTAGTCCAGCAGAACTGGCCATGCAGTCACTTGAAAAACTTCAATGGTCAGGCATCCAACAATTACTGGATAAAGACTGGCACATATAATGGCTGGACCCTTTCAAGAATAAACCCAAAAGAAATATATGATCAACTCTAGATCTTTGCAAGGTCAACTTGTATCTGAAACTCTTTTGAACTACAAAAGTAAAGCACTATATACAGCAGATTAGCTTCAGTTATCAACATTATGCAGATGTTTTGGAACTAACCCCTGAAAAAAATCATTGTCTGGAAGCTCAAAATCATCAAGGTCAAAAGTCTCTGGCAAGGTGATGGAATGATATGGGGCAGTCGATTCCTCTGGTGGTAGATCAACTGCAGTGGAGCGGAAAGCCTGCTTTACTTTCAGCAAAGCTTCACTGCAATCATCAAAAAGGTAATTCACCTTTCTTGAATATATCCTCACCACACCAAGCAGAAGATGACTAGACAATCTCAGCGCAATTGGTACTTCAGGAAAAAGAATTGAATCTGCTCAAAAAAAAGAAGATGCATGAGCCAAGAAAGAGTCAATAATCAAAAACAGGAAGCAGCAAGGAACCAAATTTGAAATTTATTATATCCATTTAAATGAATCTCTAACTGTGATACTACCGGAATATAAACACAAACATGAAATGGAAGATTATGGGAAGTAAGAAAATGAAAATTTCAAAGTTTATATTTGAAGGCCAAAGGCATCAAAAATAGTAATTCTTTGAAGATAATGAAAAGGTACAACAAATGCCACATATGAGACAACCAACGGCTGACAAATACAAACTGTATCAAAGACCATACAATGCTCTCCAACTCATATAACTGCTCTGAGTTTCAATGTTTAATTGTAACAGATGGACATGACTCAACTATGGTCACACATCTACCACTTGCATAAGCTTAAAATATACTTGATGCTTGCAGGTTCATATAGTTCTATAATAATATAGAACTGATACATTTATTCAATCAACATGAATTACAGCAGCACTTCCTATTTTGAATACAAAAGCCCAAACTAATACCAAGGAAAGAACCAATTATGCTGGGTTTTTTAATGTCAAACAGCATTCTGATTTTCCAGTGAAATACCTTTTCCAGAGCATGGTCAATGTAATTGGATTTGAACAAAAGTGATAATTTGCACTGATAAGGAAGATAAAGTAGGGTCTCATGTGCTCGTAATGGCTTGTTACCACATGCATTTCATCTCTAGCACACAACTATTTTACTTCACACGGATCATAATTACCACACGAGAGTTCTTTTCACTAATGATTACTTTTTCATGCGAATCAACAATGATAACTCAAATCAATGATGCACCATGTTCAAGAAGAGGAAAATGCTATTATTGATTCGTTGCAATGGAGCTTCAGGCTAAAAGCTTTGTTTTTGTTCATGCAGGTTTGGTTTCCTTACTTTCAGAAAGCTAGCAACGCAGAGTTGTATCCAAGAAATAGAAAGCACCTTTGGGGTTTACGTTCTCGTATTCTATTTTTATTAATTTGAATGGAGAGAAATAATGGCATTTGAAGCAGAGGATATCCCATTTCTAAGTCGGAAGAATCTTTTTAAGAGGCTTGATGGAACTAGCACCGAAATAAAACTACATTAGCTCCTTCTTTAATTTCTTCTTTTAGATAGCAAGTAGATTGATAGGTTTTGGTTTCCTTCATACATACTAAAAGTGTGCAGGAGGTGGTGCCCCGAAAACTATATCTTGCATGACTAGTTAGTAAAGCATAAAACAAAAGACAAAGCCTGCTTTAATAACAATGGCAATTTAATGTCAATGGTTACAAAGGGTTGATAGAAAAGGAAAGCAATGGTAAGATAACACGGCAAAAAGTCAGTAGGAGATCAACTAATAACCAAATAAGACAGAGGACTGGATCACGAATAATCAAAAAGTTAAAATATTACTGCCAGAGTTACAACAAAAAATCATCAATTATTTTCTACAGAATCAGCTTAGCTTTGAAAAGATATTGAACTCAAGAAAGGAAAAAAATTAATAAAAGAAAACACAAAAGGAAATCAAAGTCCTGGTTTCATTTCATTTCATCAAAATAAGCGCAACCATTCAATTATGCACAGGGTAGACATCCCTCCTCTCTCACATCCATGAGGAGACCAAAAGTGAATCTCACAGGTAGGATCCTATATATGTATATACTAGATCTATTGAATAATTTCCCTCCAACAAAACGAGGGGTTATATATTTAAAATAGTTCAAGGTTACACTTTACCAACTGCTTATGTCTATGTTTGAGCTCCAATAAGGTAAACCACAATAACTAAAGACAACTTCGGTAAATAACAGTGAAGTACCTCGATTGAAAATAATTTCTTTTGTCATTTTCATTTTATTCACAAATTGCTCAAAATATTATCATATGTTACATCTGTTCAGTGAAAAAAAATAAGCAGATGCATTCCATAGTAAAACATTTAACACTGTGGAATTACGATGTCCACTGCATCAATCAACTAAGCCTAATAGTGTCATTTCCTTTCTCAAAAAAAAAATATTCAAAAAATTCAAAATAAAAGATTACTGAAAGTATAAATAGCACAAAGGTGAGTAAAAACTAACCTACAGAGACACCAATATCGGTATCAGCAACCTGGTTCTTCCGAAGCTTCCTCTCCAAATGAGCAGCTATCCAAATTGTACCTAAAGGCCCTTTCTTGGCCAATATAAACTGTGAATAAAACATTTCTTACCGACTAATTATTAAAATCCACCCACTTCAGTTCTCATACAACAACCTATACCGTAAATCTTCGAAACTATCTTATTCACAGCCCAGTTAAATTTCTAAAGCAAACCAAAACACTTCAACCCCACAAATTTAATTGATTTACAACCTAAACCCTAATTTCAAACACAAAACTTTGTTCCCTCTAAGTTCCCCGCCAGAAGCTCTGAGCTTTCAATTATTAATGACACGCTCCCAACAACAACAACAACAACAACAAAAACCCTTCAAATTTAGCAATTTATGATATAATTAACGACCACAAACCTACCTTCAATACCAAGGTGACCCCTAAAAACCCTAAATTTCTACCTGTACCCTAAAATTGAACACGGCACGCAAAAACAAAACCCCCAATTTTACAGCCAGAAAACGAAAACCTAATTACACTATTTAGCTACCATGCGATCTCAGGAACTTCCAAGCACAACAAAACAGCTTCATTTCCATGAAATTCAAATAATTCGCCAATCAGGAGCTTAAAAAAACTGCAAAGGAACCCGAAACCCTAGCTCCACCGAAACGACAACGTCTTGAAAGCGAGATTTGTTCAAGGAGGAGTTTGAGGTGAAGAGAGACTGAGTTGGAGCGAGTTGAGAAACACAGAGTCAAAGATCGAACAGGGAGAATGAAGGGTAAAAAAACAGAGTGGGAGAGATGTAAGCGAAGAGAAAAAATATAATATTTTTTTGAGAGAGAGTGGAGCAAGGTAAAATAGGAGTCTTTACTCTCTGTGTTTTTGAGATTATTGCTGTTGTTATTTTATTAATTTATTTATTTAAGCTGTTGACGTTGTGGTGCTGTGTGGCTTGTCTGTTTGTTTCCTCTGCTGACGCCACTACTGTTGATGGGGTGCTGGCAACTGTAGCTCGACATGGATTAAGCGTTTCCAGCCGTCCGATGTGCTAACGGAATGGTTTTTGAATGTTGGATTGGGGGGGGGGGGGGGGGGGCTCCAAAATTTGATTCTATTTCCATGCCCTCTTTTTCTGGGAGGGTTAAGGGCGCCTTGCCTAATTTCCCTCCCACGTTAATTGCAGCCATTTCTTACGAACTTTTCTTACACGTCGGTCTGTTAAAAATATTTTGTTTTAATTCTTACATTAAAAGAATTTATGCGATGGCGGTTGAAAGCAAGGTTCACGATTCCAATCCGGTGTCATTTTATTTTTTCAATTGAATCAGTATATTTTGACTTCCGAGTATTTTAACTTGTGATTTCGGGTGTGTGTATATATATATTAAATTCAAAATATTAATTTAATAAATATAATTTCAGTTCAAATTTAAAAATAAATTAATTTGAGATTATACAATTTAAATTTTAAACATAAAATGAAAATATATGGGTTGACTTGATATAACTTGATCGATTTGATGCGTCTAAAAATAACTTGGACCATAAATAAAAATATAGTTTAACTCAAAAAAAATCAAGACGATATTTTTCTTTAAAATATTGAGATGATAACATATTGTATCGACTCGAATCATAAGACCAATAAACAACCCGAGTCTACTCGAGTTAACTTGCAAAACTCGTGACTTAGGTTGTGAATTTATGATAATTTCATAGAAAACAAACTAAAACAGATAACAAAACCTGATTTATAATCAACCAAATATTAAATGATGAAAATAAAAAAATCAATTAAAAAAACAAACATAAAAAACTCGAGTCAACTGGGTTAACCCGTCATACCCCTTACATGAGTCATGAGACTGAAATAACCATGAAAAAAGCAAACCATGATAAGTTATGAAGTATAATTTCAATAAATCAAGCGTTGAATGATGAAATTAAAAAAAAACATGAATTTTTTTTATAAAAAAATCATTATTTGACTGAATTTTTTAAACAAATTAAGATTTTAGACAAAATAAAATTTATTTAAATTTATTCTATTTTTAAAATTGAAATGAGATATATCAATTATTTCAAGTTTAAAATTAACAAACTTGTAAGAGTATTTTCCGAAAAGTAACGTGTGCGTATATTGTTCTTTTTTAAAAAAAGCATAGGTTTAGCTGAGAATGAGTGATTTGTTTGGCATTGCAGTATAATATACTTTTTAAAATATCTTTTACTTTAAAATATATTAACATAATTTTTTATTATTATTATTTTTAATACAGATACATTAAAATCATAAAAAATATTAATTTAATATTAAAAAAATCTAAAATCAGCATCAAACCCGCTCTCAAGCATTAGTGCTGCTGTACAGTCGTGCCAACGACCATTGACAGCCAGCCAGTGCAGGTTCGTGGGCCGACTCAATTCCTCTTTCCTTTTTCTTTTCTTTTTTCTCCCCGTTGATGATGAGAGCTGAGGGCTAACATGCCTTGCCTTAACTCTCGACAGTATACATTAAATTTAAGTTAGATTTTTCCCAGTTCAAGCATCGCTCACTCATCCAGAATAAAAACATGCATTTGTTTCTTGTAGAAAGACACGCAACCATTAGTTTAATTGTTGTTTGTCGTGTAGCACTAATGGTTTTCCTGTAGGGTTGTTGTATGCAGTGAAGAGATGCGAAGAACGGACAAGAGGAGCAACAAAAAAGAAAAGAATAAGCTGATAAATTTCCCTTCTTTGTTATTTCTAGAAAGTTCAACCTATGGTTAAACTTGCAAGAAGCAGAATTTTACTGCTTTTTAAAAATCACGGTCCTGCCTCAATAAACGATGGGATCCATGTCTTAGATTTTTGCAAGCATGTGGTAACCAAGCATGTATATTAGTGCGTTTTTAAGAAACGCAAACGCTACCACTTAGACAAACAAGCTCTTAAGGGTGTGTTTATATCTTTGTAGCCGTTATCTCTTATCATTGTATTTATTTCTTTTCAAAATATTAATTTAATTCTTGTTTTTTTATTTATTAATTAATTTTTATATATATTTTATTATTTAATATTAAGTTGGTTAGAATTTAGATTTTGTATTTTTTTTATTTTCTTTCTATAGAGTTATTCTAATCTTGTAACTTGAATTACAAGTTTAATGAATTGACTTGAGTTAACTCTATTTATTTTTTAAATTAATTTTTTTAATTGGGCTTCGTATGTTTTCTTTACATGACACTTTTATCGCCTATCAAGTCTTAACATCGCCGAGACATTAAAGGGTGTGGCTATATATCTTTGTAGTGATGCCCATAAAACATTATTAGTCACAATAGTATTCTGTATTGTTTTTTTGTTTTTTTCATTTATTTTTTGAAATTTTATCATTTAGCAACTCCATTTTTTTAAAAAAAAAATTCTATTCTTTAATATTATGTTGTTTCAGGAATTATACTTTGTAATTTTTTTCACTGAGTTACATATCAGTTTCATGAATTTAGTTTTTTTTTCATTGATCTCGACTTTCAACGTTAAATTCACTAAGAGTGAAACATCATAATTTTTAAAAATTTACTTTCTAGGAATCTACACCTATCTTGTGACTCGAGTTGACACGAGTTATTTTTTTTTATGCCTTATATATATATATTATTCTTCAACATTGGATTGGTTGAGATTTGAGTTTTGTTTGTTTTTTACAGGGTTATCATGATGTCATGCCTTGAGTCATGAGGTTGGCAAGTTGATTCTGTTTATTTTTTGGTTTATTTTTTAATTGAGCTTCACTTTTTTTTTCCAACTTTTTAATGGAGTTATCTCGATCTCATAATCCAAATCGCGAGTTTGTTAAGTTGACTTAGTTTATTTTTTGAGTTATTTTTAATTGAATATTTTTTTTTAATTTCTCCCTTCAACAACTCAGTCTTCTTTTTTTAAAAAAAAAATGTATCCTTCAATATTATGTTGTTTGGAAATTGAGTTTTGTCTCCTTTTTTTCAATTTTCTTTGTGTGGAGTTACCCCAATTTCATGATTTTTTTTTAATTTCATCATTCAATATTGAATTTGTTTTGAATGGAGCTTTGTAACTTTTGTCTTATTTTCTTTCACGTGGTTATCTTAATCTAATGACTTTGATTGTAGGTTTAACAAGTTAACCCGAATAGTTTTTTTGTTCTTTTTTTAAATTTAATATTTTTTAAAATTTCATCACTTAACATTAGGTTGATTATGAATTAATTGGTTTTTATAATTTATTTTAATTTGCTTTCTATAGAGTTATCACGGTTTCATTATTCAAGTCATATATTTAACAAGTTAACTCGAGTCAATTTAACAAGACACCATTTTAATATTTTTTTTTAAAATATTATTTAACATGTTATTATATCAATATTTAAAATAAATACCATTTATTATATTTTATATGCAGAGCTCATGATTAAAAATTTGTTTCACCAAAAAAATATATTAGTAATACTTGATATATAATTTGACGTAAAAAAAAATAATCTAATGTACGCAACACAAGCCACTAATCCGGTAACTGTTGTATTTGAATTTTATTAAAACCCCGCGGGTGTTTATAGATCATCGAGTATACATAATTTTTGGTTAGCTGGGCTTGTTAAGATCTTTTTTTAATAATTTTCCGTTGATTGCAATAAAGTGGTGGCAGTGAGGGAATATTAAAATAATATAATTTTTTTTTTATTTTTAAAAATTATTTTTGATATTAATATATTAAAATAATTTAAAAACATAAAAAACACATTGATTTTTTTAAAAAAATTCAATTCCTTTCAAAAACACTTATGAATTACAACATTTAACACTGAATGTAATAAAATATTTAACTTTAATGATGACAATAGTTATTGAATAATGATTGTTGTAGTAGTAATCATAGGTATTTTAGAATGATTCTTAAGTTATTTTTTTTAAAAGAACTAATTTTTAGTGTTTTTATATTGTTTTTGATATATTAATGTTGAAAATAAATTTAAAAAAATTAAAAATTTTATTTTAATAATTTTCTGGAAAAAAAACTTTTTTAAAAACTATTACTGTACACATTGAGTCTGAGACCAGCAACAGTACCGGTGGTAACGGAAAAGAAATTGTCATGGTGGTGGCGTTACTAGTAAGTTTTCTCGGCAGTGGAGACAATTAAGGTACTAGTGCGCGAGCTAGATTGTGTTTCCTATGGTAGTTGTAATGATGAAGGGGTGATTATGACAATAATGGTTATTGTGTAATTTTAAGGATTGAAAGTTGATTTCAATTTTATTTGTTTTTATATTTTTATATTATTTTGATGAATTAATATTACAAATAATTTTTAAAAAATAATAAAATAATATTTTAATATATTTTTAAGTAAAAAACATTTTAAAACATAACCCAACTATATTTTCAAACACGCTTTACCTCTAGAACCACTTTAATTTACATCTAGATCCACTTTAAAAAAAAATTATTATAGATACAAGTATTGTAATTATTATCTTGCGTCCTCAGTTTTATATTAACACATACAAGTATTGTAATTATTATCCAACACGATATTTTATTGATTCATTTAAAGAATATGTATATAATTATGGAAATATTACATTGTTATATATTATTTACGATATGAAACACAGAAACAAGTTAATTCTAATTCTTATAGGACTTTTAAATTGAAATAAATACAAGTATAGAATTGTATGAAATTAATATGACATTTAAATTTGAAAATAACAATGTCATTTTTTTATTAATTATCCACCAAAAATCTTATAATAAGTTCAAGACGTGCTACAGCAAGCTCAAATATAATTTTATTTATTCATGTTTTTGACCATCCTGGTTCATCACCAAGCAATTTGATTGTTCTGTCCGGACACCAATTGGAGGACAAGCAAGCTTAGAGCCTTGTATCCAACAAGACGACAGGGGTATCGTTGAACATATTTTTTATTAAAATTTATTTTTATTTATTTTTTAGAATTTTTTTTATGTGTTATATCAAAATAAATTTTTTAAAATAAAAAATGTTATTTTAATAATTTTTTAAATAAAAAATATTTTAAAAAATAATTATTACTAAAAAAAAAGTGTTTTTGCAGTCTATGTTCAGTGAGAAATAGCCTAGTAGGTATGGATTTAGAGCCCAGCAATTGGACCGGAAAAACAAATATCCAATATATTGTTGAGAATATATAGAAAATTATACCTGAGGACCTAAAAACCTAGGTGTTTATATATATATATATATATATAATTCGACAGGGATTGGACGTGTCAAAAGAAATGAAGAAAGACCTGAAGGCAAATTAAAGTGGTATATTGATTTTATAATAAAAGAAATTTAACAAAGAAATACAAGATTTTCTTGAAACATAACGTTAGAAATTCTCAAAACATTATATTTTACGTACACTACTTGAGGTAGAAGCATCAAGTTTGGGTGTAGCACAACGATCTTGAACCCTTCAGGAAGCTCTCTGAGGCAATGGCAATGGCAATAGCCTGAATTCAGCTGTTTATTTGATTGGTCATTCCTAGGCTCGCAATCAACATTCAAAAGGCAATACAGAGATTAGGAGGAGTTTTTGTAGTGCGAGGCTAGGCTACGTTCCTTGAAAGAACCGCTTCCTCGAAGCTGCTATCAAATATTTAACTGGATTCAACGAACATGAGTCTTGCCTATAAATTCCTGCCTCAACAGATATTATATTTTCTTTCTTCTCAAAAGTTTAAGGTTCGAAACTTTTATATATATAAAAAAAAAGAGAGAGGAGGAGGGGACACGGGAAGCCACATAATGCCCGGTAGTTTACATGTCAAGGCTTTTTAGACACTGTAATTCACAATTATACTCGAGTTGGATTTTACAAGAACTGTTTATTTTTGTGTTTTAAAATACTTTTGAATATATATATATATATATATATATATATATATATATAAAGGTTTTTGGTATTTTTAAATTTTTTATTGTGTTGATATTAAAAATAAAAAAAATATTATTTTAATACATGAAAGTAAAACACTACTAAATTAATATTCAATAGTCTCGCTTTGTTCCGAGTTTAGCTAAAAATTATTGTTGTCCCCATGCTCCTGACTTTTGGTCAAACGAACCCTCTGTAATATAATCGACCAAAATTGAGCCATTTACCAACTAAAGACGATTTTAAATCTTACCATGGACTTCTTTTAAATGGATATAACTGTTGTTAGTTGACTCAAATAAATAGCGAGGAATCATGCCGATTGTCCGAGTTATTTTTTAAATAGATGAAAAATATAAAATATTTTGAAAGATTAAAAACAAATATAAACTTATTCATTATAAAAAAAATCAAAAAAATCAATATATATCCAAAAAGAAAGCTTGTCCTTTATAATAAAATTAAAATTATGAATAACAAAATATTTTTTTCATTTCAATATATATTTAATTTTATTACAATACTTTCAATTTACACTTAGTTTTCGTGATAAAAATAGCCAAAATTAGTTTTGATTTATATTTCATACGGGGAGTGGATACACTTGTGCACGGGGTACGTGACATTTGTCACGCTTGACGCTTACGATGTCTGATATCCTGGGGTGAAGCAACGAGTGTACGTACCCATGGCCTATTTCGAGTTCCAAGCAGCATTACAGAAGGGAATGTTCGATCCCCTACATAACGAAAGGCGCACAGAATTTGATGGGTTTTGGCACATGAAACCGTGGAACAGGATGACCCGAGTTCTCGGCAATCAGCATTAGCTGGAAGTAGCTCCCAAGTGACTTGACTGGACAGGCAGGTAAGCAAGACAATAACTAGTCGGATCAACGGCCGGTGGTATTTAGGAAGGCAGTTTGGTGGCTTTGCAAGGGGGTGTTTAATCTCCGGGATGTACTCTTTAGTAGTCAGCCGTGCAAGGGAGATTAATTCTAGCTGTTAAAAAACCCATGTAAAAAGGCATTAGGATGTTATATGCTTGCAAATTATACATGTCGACATCAACAGACAACAATGCTACCATTATTAGACTACGATGCTAAACAAGGTCACGATTGTATTAATTTGTCCACTCATATTTGGTTTTCTTTAACAGATGCCATTTTGAAGAGGATCCGATATATGCATTTCAGTTACCTGCTGTAGACAAAGAATCTTTCATTTTCCTTACCTTCCCCATTTTTTCCCACTGCTTTCAAATTTCATGGATACCGATGCGGGTGTCATCCTCAGTGTCTAGTCAACGGAAAACATGGCCCAACAGGACAGCAACTCAACCGAAAAGATGGAAGTTCGGCAGGAAAAAAAAGAAAAGATAAGAAAATTTTGGGTACATGTTTTCTATGATTTTCCTTTCTCCGCTTCATCAGCATCTTCCATTTCACTGCCTGGTCTGACAATGTCTTCCACAAGGATCTTTCCTTCTGTTGCAACAAAATACAGAAGATAGTAAATTATACTTGGGAGGTTAAAACAAAAGTATGAAGAATAATGTAAAGCATATATCTATATATAATAAACCGGGGGGTGTTGTTGCAACCTTTTTACTACGAGAACATTAAAAACTTTCCATCTACATGTTAGTATGTTGCATAAAAAAACAATCCTCAGCAAACAAAACCAAAATTGCATATTTATGTGATTGGTAGATAACACCACAACAGAATTATATTATAGCGGTAGTTTAAACATTATTCATCTAGTGAAGGTGGTAGCGAGAGATCTGACAAGAAAAGATGGAATTCATCACTAACCTGTATCTTTGGAAAGATTGCTTATGAGTTCTTGGATGCCCTCCTTTCCCAAGTGGTCCTTGAGGTACATAGCAGCTGAGGCAACCTCTTCAGGAGTCACTTTACCATCATAATCCCTGACATCAAAATGAAAGGTTTACTGGGGTAATTCTTAAAAACCACTACAGAGTTCAAACCAAAATTCTTGAGGCTAGGGCACCTTCAATTTTTATTTTTTTTGAGCTTGCAATGGAAAACTGTGAGTTTTAACGCAAACAAACAACTTATAATTGAATGAGGCATGCAAATAGTAATCATCTTGCAGGGACAAAGAGCAGCAGCATTTCCTAACACTGGCTGAGACACCAGCAAATTCAGATTATATATACATAAATGTGAAACATGCGAATAAAATCAATTGCTATGAAACCAGCAATAATGTTCCAAGCATAAAGCATTATCCTCTTCTTGACTACTTCATCTGTTTGAAAACCCTAAGATCTCCAAATCAAGCCATTAATTTGCCAGATTGATTCCAAACTATACATGCTGTTTGCTCCTGTATCATCTTGCACAGCTTAAGTCATCGAGGCAATCTTCACATATGAGCAACTAAATATAAACAAGTAGTGCCAAATTGTGAACCTGTCTTCTAAGGTAGCAAAATATTTTGATTTCATATGGTTTTGTTTACCACCTAGGATATCAAAAAGACAAATATGCCCTTTTTCTTGGGGGTGGGTGGGGGGGGGAGATGCATTGAGACATGGGAACCAGGATAGATGCTGCACTGCAACAGGTAGTGAGAGAGGCAACAATAAAATGAACCCCTGACTGATTTAAACACTTGACAGGCAGCATTGGATGCCTGCAATGTATGTGTGTATAAATGCACTATGTCTTGTGACAACCATCCTCATATCACTGAGTTGCAATCCAATTGGTCTATAAATTTCTGTGAGATGAGATTTCACAATGAACTTTTAACTGATTTACGTTATGCAGATGACTTTGTAAGATGCAGTGCGATGTACATCACTAGCCTCATGTTTTTGGACAGCTACAAGCACGGATATCAAGCTGATTTTCAGAAAAACTTCTTCAGGAGTAGCCTGAAGAAGTTTCCATGTGCAGTTCCAGAGTGTGTTCGACATAAAACCACCACAATCCCCACAATTTCAAAAACAGAAATATGCAAACCTATCAAGCAGGCGCCATCTATCTCCAATTTTAGCATCAACATCGTCAATTTCTTTTTCCAGCTTTTGGAGCATGGCATCTACCTGAAATGTGCACACATCACAGGAACATCCTCAGTTACATTCCAGTTCAGAGCTTCAAATAGTATGCATTGGTATTCTATAAGAAAAAGACTTGAAAGTAAATTTAAAAAATGGATAATGAAGCTAACAAAGAAAAAAATTCTTCAAAAAACTTACTCTATCGATCAGGGCTGAAGAAACTTTGCCAGAGATATCTGTTCCAGCAGCATGATCGCTCTCCTCTCTGGCAGCTTTGTATGCCTTCTTAGTTTCTTCCTCACCTTCTGTACCTTCTTTGTCCACCATATTGTTATACAAGTCTATCTGGAATGATGACATAACAAATGAGTGAGGTAGAGGAAATGCAGCTTAGCAAAGCTCAAATGTACGGACTCCAACTGCGAAGCTATTTAAGTGAGAATGGCCTAGATGGAGATCCCCAGATAATTGAGTTATCAAAGTTTCCTAAAAGGTCAGGATATTCTCTTGCTTAGCGTATATGAATTCCTGTATAAGTTAATGAGAGCTCCATTAAAACTCTATCAACACCAAATATAGTATTTACCTACAACAAGAACGATTACAAAGAAATTTACCCTCAGCAGACAGCTTTCAGCAAGACCATCAATCACCAGAGGAGCAAAAATAATAAGAAAAAGAACAATTCTTTGATAGCATTACCGGTTTAATCTCCCAGGAACAAGCATCATATTCCAAAGAGGAACTGGTGCAGTATATTTCCTGTCTAACTCAAATGGATAGGGGTTCACTGCCAGGGCATCTAGGAGGTTTGAACCATACCCGAACAAATTCTCACAGGATTCAGAACATATAAATTAAATGTGCAGATGAAGTCAGAAACATAAAGATGAAAGTCATACAGAACAAATTATCACAGTTCATAACATATAAACTAAACGAGCAGATAGTGCCAGAAACAAAAAAGATTCATGTCATATGGAACAACAGACATTACAAAGCATTCATGCAGCCTAACAGTGAAAAAATGGCAAGAAAGCTCAAGGGTGATCTTGAACCGGGCTGTCAACAGTGGATCTTGGATGACTTAAATTCATGAGGTTCAAAATGAAAAAAAAAAGAACATGGAAATTCCACCATTTCTTAGAAAGTCATGTAACAGCAAGATTGTTAAAAGAAGAAATAGAAAAGAGTGATGTCATCCCCTTTTATGCCCTCAAAATTAGATGTATAGGATCACAAATCAGAAACAATTTAGTTGTTCCTACCTCCTTTTTGACAAGTCGCAGGAACTCTTCTCGCTCCCTGCTTACAGACTGGAATAGGTAGCAGTGAATGATGTGGAGTAAGTAGATGACATAACATAAAACTATAACAGAAAAATGTGTAGCAGATAACAAATGTTCCTGGTCCTTACAGATGCAGAAGCTAAAACAGCCAATGCACGACTAAGCTCACAAAGCTGCTCATGTTTCTCCAATGTTTTTGCTTTCGCCTGTTCTTGTGCTTCTCTAGCTGTTGGAATAGTCATCTCTTCCAAAGCCACGTCCTTTTGACTACTAACAGATTCCTTCATCTTGGCCTGCTCCTCCTCCTCCTCCTCCTGCATAATAGCTTATTTAGAACAACTAGCCAAGAAGCAAAGCATTTAAACAAAGCACAATAAATCTAGCAGCATATGGCTACTATATATGCTCCACAACCAGCAAGGATGCTCAAGACAATTAAATTAGGATTATGTGTTCAGAAGAATACAATGAAGCCAAGGCCCATCGCTAGTGCAACTGTAATAGCCTTGAGCCTCGCGCTGAAGAGTCCATAACAGGGCAAGGCCTTACTATTTAGAATTTTGTAATAAGATGTATTATTCAAATGCTAAATTTATGAATATAAGCTAAACAGAGTAAGAATGGCATAGAGGACACTATACAAGCTATAGGTAGATGAAAAAAAGAAACTGGAGAAATCATGACTAAAAGAAAGTTTCAAGGAATACGTCAAAATAAAGCTAACAGGAAAATGAAATCTATTAGCACAGCACTCCCATGTGCACAAAAATGCAGCATACATATTATGAATGTATGTATACGATTTTATTGGACTGCAACGAAACCATTAATATGCAAATGCAACTACTTTGTTGGGTTTGAGAGACAGGGAAAATGCTAGAGCAAGTGTCGAACAAATAACCAACCTTGATCAGTTCTTCTTGCATTTCTAGGAACTCCAACTTTCTTCTCCTTTCTGAAACTAAATCTTCAGATGGCAAGGCTGTAACTCCAACAGTATCCACAACCTCGTCCGGAAGAGATGACAGTGTGGCCTGGACAGCTTCCTCAGGCCTAACTTTTCCAGAAACAGAGAAAGCTCTGTATAGAGTAATAAAGAAAAAAGATTAGATTGCAACCATTTTTCTTCAGACAAGTACAAAACATGAAGCGTTAAGTTACCTAGACAATATCAACAACGAGGATGGAACAGAGTGATTGAGAGATAAATCCAGCCAGTCACCCAACTGCGCAGAAAGATAATTATTTACATTCCTGAACAGCATGAAGCTTTTATCTACTTTCTATGGAGAATAGGATAAAAATTAACTGAGACCAATGGTATTCCTTTCTTTGTGCATGGCATTTTTTAAAATTCCGTAGTGAGATTCACTTCAGACATGCCCTGTTATTTGAGCAAATCTAGAGGAAGACTCATTGGCCTTCTTAACAGTTGGCAATATGCAGGTGTGTGCGTGTGTGTATTTAGAGGAAGAGCTTGAGATGAGTTGTTATTTATCGTATATAACAGGAACTTAGCTTTAGGTCACTGCATGACATCTGAGTTTTCATGGCCAGGCAGGTGAATTAAACAAAGAAGAAAGGCAATGTCAATTACTGCTAAAATAAATAGCAATTACAATAGTAGCTTGGCTCTTTAACTGCATGGAAACTGGAAAGTGATAGTTATTTACAGCTGATACAAAAGGCATAACGGTGGTCATGGTTTCATGTAATTACCATGATAAATAGATTTTGATTCCAACCAAGGGCTTTGACATTTTCTTTTCTCCTGTGTACCCTATCATTGTTCTTCTGCCAAGTACGTAAGAGTTACAAATATCAAATTTAGACAAACCTGTTGCCGCATTTCATCCACGGAAAGCAAACCAAGTAAGCCCCGGTCTCTACATGCTTGACGAAGCTCAGCTTCAGAAAGGGACTCCACACCCTCAGCTTGAATCATCTTATCATCATTCTTGATCCTGCCAGATTTAACAAACTTAAAAGGTTTTAAGCAAGAATTTAACCAATTATTTAGAGTTTCATGGAATTTCTTGTCCCCCTTTTTGGGAACTCCGAGTCCTCAAATAGGCAATAACTTCTCTGCAAATCTTTTAAAGATCTTAACATGTATGTCTCCATTTCATAAAGCATTAACAGTCGGATTTGAAGGACATACTTCAACAATTTTTTCAAATCACTATATATAATTGGATAGTTTCTAAATCAATTATGAAATAAGAGTTGGCTAATAAGGAAAAAACCCAACATTCTTCACAGGTCACACCATTAGTCTTCACTTGTGAAGGTGCAGAAGAACAGAATTCCTAGAAATACCAAAAATAATTAACAAGAGATATCTTACTCTTGCAGTCTTCTCCGAAGCATATAACGTAGTTATGCATCTGTTCCATATGGGCTGATACCCATATACTTGCACATGCTTACTAAACGAGGCCTGCATATAACAATCAAAGCAGTGCTTTGTTAAATCAAGGGCAGTCTGAAGGAAAGGACAAGATACTTTCAGAAATACTGATGTGACTGCAGATATGAGGACCTGCTAATGTTATCCAAAGTAAGCTCATCATTGAATAACTTGGCAAAGCCTAAAATTTCTTCATTGGAAACACGAGAACCTGTCCTAACCTGTTTGGATGGCAGAATGAAACCTAACATTAGTTTGTGATACAAGAGTAGAAACATAAAGTAGATATCATTCTCTTGCTTGGAGGAGGACAAGGAAAAAAAGTACCTTGTTCATAAACTCATCCAGATCTCCTGCTGTCTGCTTTGCTTCTCCACTTCGAGAGTTCTGGACTTCTTTTGCCATTTCTTTCACGGTGTCTTGAAGAAACTTAGCGTATTCAATTCTTGCATTTAGCTTTCTTTTCAATGCCTCCTACAAGTCAAGCATTTAATATGGAACTGGGGTATGAAGGTAGGAACACCAACTCTTTTCCTACAAAACCATTTGATATTGTGACCATTGAACTAACAAAGCTCAAAGAGTGTATCTCTACCTGTTCCTTCATCTTGTCCTGGAAGGTTGATGGCAACATGTTGGGAAATAGTTTTAGGAATACTGGCAGCAAAAACTCCATGAATGGAACTATGATGAAAACAGCAAAAGGAACCAGCCTAAATATGTCAGCAGTAGTACGTGTTAGTTGTTGCCTTTCCCTTCTAGAAAGGCCCTTCCCACTGGCAAGTTTCACCAATAACCTCGAGCTAATCCTGACATCAGCCCATAGTAGTTTAGTACCCAACCAATAGTGTTGCATGGTAGACTTCAATTCATCATTCCAATAACGAATCTTCTTAGCCCAGTCTTCCCTAAATAAAGAATAGATTGTCAATGTGTAATCAATGACTCGACCCAAAAATGTGTAATCAATGACTCAACCCAAACCAAAAGAAACAAGGAGTAGAATTTTTAACCTGCTCATAGCAGCTACGGCTCTCAAAGCCGGGCCAATCCCCAAAAGCTTCGCCCATACCTTCTGCATTACTGTTTTAGTGCTCTTTTGGGATTCATGAGCCTGCTTAGCCTTAGCCTTGGCTTTTACCTCGGTCAAATCTTCAACAGCTTCATCACACTCCTCCGGTGAAGCTTCCTTCGCCTGTTTGGCATCCAGTTGTTCATCTCTATCACTCCCACGGCCATATTCAGGTTGACCAGCAGTTGCTGTTGAAGCATAACTTACAGACTGCAAATAACACCTAATGCCCAAAGAAGAATGAAAATATCCATTTCCAATTCCACAACCTAAACCTGAATATCCAAAAGAGTTATGCCTAAGAAACCCTGCCGCGGCTAAAACCTTCGACACCCCATCCCTGGAAACCAATGACAAACCTCTTTCATTTCTACTATCAGTACTACCGAACGGATGATCGATAACGCATCTCGATTCTTGCAGGTCATTTGATTGAAGCGGCCCTCGCCCGTACTGGAAACTCGAAAACCCCCCCCGAATCAAGCAATTCGGTTCCCTCAGGGAATCAAAGAGGGATCGCTTTCTCCGCAAGATTGCTCTCGAAGCCATTATTATTGCAACAAATTTCAGTCTCTAGCAAAGCTTTAAACAAATAGTTTCATATCCGATACACACACCTGACTTCGCCAGCCTGTAGTTCACAGTATTAATACTAATTAAACATTATAAACAGATAAAAAAAACAGTAAAACATAATCTCATGTTACCCAGATAATTAATTTCTCAAATAACATTGGCTCGAGTGATAATACAAACAAACAAACCATAGCGATTATTTGATGAATAAAGTAAGATTAACCGGAAAATAGTAGAAACTAAATAAACCTAACAACAGCTAAATGTTTCGATTCATACAAACAATCAACACATTTAAACAAGTTCCAATTGATTAATGATGACTGAATTTGACGATGGCGGGTATTAAGCATGGGGATTTGATTTAAAATCATAGAATTAGAGAGAGAGGCAGGGAAGGAGTTTGACAGGTACCCTGGAAATCTTCAAGGAGTGAAAAAATGGAGTACAGAGTGTTTTTAGTTCATGGTGAGGTGGAAGGTAGTTCGGGAGGGAGAGGGAAGAACATGCTGTGCCTGTACCGCCTGGCGCCTGGGCTTGGGGCGACAAATGGAAAGATATTCGGGTATGTTGCAGTGCAGATATTAGGCTTATATGAGTGGAGCCCATTTGTGTTGTATTCGTTGGATTAGTGTCATTTGCAGTTATGGGATCTTATAGATGGTTTTGAACCGTTGAATAGGGTGATTCGGAGGTGAGGGAGCGTGGTCAAATATCTTGGCAATAATAATTTAATTAGTCAAGGAAGATAATGTATGATAATAATAATAATAATAATAATAATAATAATAATAATTTACAGTTATATGCAATAATACACACACACACACACACACACAATCTAAACATTTTTTATCACGTTTTAAAAAAAAATTATACTGCTAATCTGATCTGTGTATATATGTGTGTGAAGAAATAATACAGTGTTATGGGATGAAAGTGGATTTGCATTGGATTTGGCTTTTCATAAAAGGAACCCTGGCCAGCATTTCTTTTAAAACTTGAGTTTATTTCTCAAATTGAAACAGAAGAAAATATAATTATTTAAGAATTTTGTCTGGCTGACTTTAAACTTTGATTATATTTTTTTTTATAAACAACTTATGATTAAAATAAATTGATTTGATTTTAAATTAGAAATTCATTTCATTAAAATAACTTTTTTCAAAGAAAGGATATATTATAGGTTATTATTTGTCTGTTAGAGGTTAAATTTTCAAACTTTTGATTAGGAGTTCACTTGACATAACTTTTAAATTAGGAATTTAAACTTTGAATTATAATTCAAAATTAATTTTTTATAAGTAAATTTTAATAAAAATAAGTTAAGATCAAGTTAAGCTATAAATATACTCGGTAAAAATGATTTAAAAATTTTTCTGAATAAAGAATACAAAATCCATAAACTAAGTTAAAAATTTTATCTTTTCATCAAATCAAAACTTCAATTTAAATTCATAATAAGTATCAACAGTTATTTTTAACCAGACAAGTCAAGTTTATGATTTTTCTCCTAAAAAATAACTTAAATTAATTTATAAAAATCATACCATACATGACCTAACTCGAAATTTTAACTTAATTTTATAATAATTTTTGTTATTTAATTTAAAAAAACATTTTAAACTAAACATATTTATATTTTTTTCTTTTTTCAGACAAAATTTTAAAGACAACTTAAATTAATTTACAAAAAAATATATCAAAATAACCTAGTTACACTTTACATATGAATGTTGAACTAACAGCATTGAGCAATCAACGGTAGTGACTAAGTGTTCTTCACATGGCGAATTGCTGATAGAATTGTTATAGGAAGGTTGGACTTGTATGATTTTCAGATAATTTTTTTTTTTTTTTATGAGATGTTCACGTCAGCTTTTATATATCTCGATTAATATTTATGAGTCTTAAAATTAATAATTAGATAAGTTTATAATGATTATCAATATTAATAATCATAGAATTTAAACTTGAAGTTCTAGAAGAGAAAAATTTTTTATCCTAAATTTTTATTACTGTACTCTTTACTGGGTAATTTTTAAAAAACACGGTTGAATCACGTTATTTTTTAAATCCTTTGCTTTCGAGACATTGAACCCGTAAAGTGAGGGCTATCAGGGGACCGTTGACAACACTACTCGGATACAATGCAGTCCACGCAGCCCACTCCGTAGAGTACGCACAGCTCGCGTCATCAATATTTACAATTCGTATTCCATTTCCAACCATGTCCTCCTCGTGAACGGAGAGACACCGGAGACAGGCATTTGTAATTTTAATGTAATATAATGTTTGCTTCGTATATTTTGTTTTCCTCCACGAGAGCTCCAAACAGGAGTTGGATTACACCATAGTAGTAGCTATTCAAGCCATATATTTATAGTAGAAACTAGCCGGTATGTAGGGCAGATCAGATTTTTTCTAAAATAAAAAATATATATAATTTCAGATGATGATATTATTTTTTTAAAAAAAATTTTGAAACGCATATCATTGAGATTTAAATGGGTTTAATAATCTTAGTTAATTTAATATTATAATTAAAAAAAATCAATGAAAGTAAAAAAAACCCAAAAAAAAATAATAACTAATTGAAAAAAATTAACATTCATTAATATTATGAAAATATACCTCTAAATATTCTTAAAAGGTCTCAATAATCTTATTTGATAACAAAATAAAATTGAATGAGAACGAGATAACCTCATAAATAAATAAATAAAAGAAATTTGAACTTCAATTACCAACAAGGTAAAAGTTGAAGGAGGAACTAGAAATAAAATCAATTTTAAAGAAGTATAAAAAAAACTTGACTCGAGTTGGTAAGCCAAATTCACAATCTGATCGTGAGATCGGGTAACCTCACACATACAAAATCTAATAAAACAATAGAGGTTAACTATCAAGCAAATTAAACGATGAACAACGAAACTAAAAAAAGATCAATTTGCAAATAAGGCCTCAAAAAAACCAGAATTAAATCATGATGTTCTTCAAAATTTGTGATCTGGATCACAAGACTGCTATTACTCTATAAAAAGCAAATATTAAAAAATCACGAAGTAAAATTCCTTACCATCCAACCTTTAAAAAAAAAACTAACAAATAATAATTAAAACAATGAGGACCAAATATGGTGTGGAAACTTAATGAAATAAATTAACAAGGGATTAATTTGAAAAATAAAAAAAATCAAGAAAGTGATAAAAAACAACAATGAAAAGAATGAGAATCAAACAGGATAAAAAAATAAAAAAATAAAATGATAAGGAAATAATTAAAAAAAAATCATCGAGAAAAGGAAAAAAAACAACAATAAAAAAAGAAGATGATCAAATTGGGTACAAAAATTAAATAAATAAAATGCTATCTAGAGAAATTGAAAAAAAAACAACTTTAACAAAGTATTATAAGCAAAACAGATAGCAAAAGAACAAAGACAAAAACTAATACAAATACAAATTGACAGGACACGTTCAATTCTTAGAAGGGTTGGTGTGAAATCCGAGACAAGAAGAGTGAGAATGATTAAGGTCATGAGACCAAGATAATTTAATAGAAAGAAAATAAAATAAAAATTAGTGTAGTCCCCAACAAACCTAATGCTAAATGATAAAATTGAAAAAAAAATAACAAGAAAAAAAATCCAAGTTAACCATAAAAAATTGTAACTAGGTAATGAGATCGGGATCACCTTGTACAAGTAAATCCAAAAAAATTACAAAACTCAATTCTCAACTAACTTAATATTGAATGATAAAATTAAGAGAAAAAAATATAGCAAAAAAAAAAGTAATCAAAAAAATAAAAACAAGATTTGACATAAAAAACACATGGAAACCCACTTCATTATCTTATAAAGATTCAAATGTCAGGATCAGAGAGAAGATAAAAAAGGAAGAAAGGAAATGAAAGAAAAAAAGAATGGGTTGTTGGAGCCACATTAGACTCCCAAACCCAACATGCACCATCTTACAATAAAGCCTTGGAAAGATGATTCTAACAATAAGGAAGGTCATTTTCAGGGGTTAAAAGAAGTCACATCCCCACCAAAACACGACAACTTCCCTCACATGTTGACGCTTGTAGTTCACGCGCCAACCACTCTTTTCTTTTTTTACACTCTAGTCATTGGTTTGAGAAAAAAGAAATAGGTTGTTATATCTACCGATTTCAAATTTGACTCTCAAAGGTTTAATTGTTTTAAATAAATACAATCAAATTCAATTTGACCAAATCAAGTATCAATTAATTATCAAACTTCCTTATCAATACCGTGAGAATCCTATACAAAGCCAATTGAAACAACTCGTCAAGTCTCGAATTAACCCGATATAAAATGATCAAATTGAAAAAAAAACTCAAGTGGATCAAAAAAATCCAAAATAAAAAAATACAATAAAAATAATGAATGTTAAAATTGCAATAAAAAATAAATCAAAAGGCAACAACAAATTTTAAATTTGAGAGTTCAATTGAAAAGAATGAAAACATTAACAAAAGAAAAAAAAACAAAAAAAATATACTATAAACTTAGATTGAAAGGTGAAATTAAAAATAATGAAACTTTCATAAAAGATTCAAGGAAAAAAAACATCATAAGAATAAGCATTAAATCCTAAACATCAAAACATAATAAAAAAAATGAATATACAGATTTTTTCAACGTGTTTTTTTACACTAAAAAAAACTTCTAAATGTAAATTGAAAAACTTATGCACGCATCTAATTAAACAACTCATAACTATTGTGTAAAGCAATAAAAAAAATCATAAATGATAAATAAAAATAAAATTGAGAAAAAAAGTAAAAAATAAAGATCAAGATATATAATATCGCAATACGAGTAATTTATCTGGTTATATTTAATGAATTTCTCTATCAAAATAAATTTATAATAGAAAAACACATAAAATTTATAATAGAAACCGGCGCACACATAAAATTTATTGAACAATAATTAAAAAAAAACAATGCAGGGTTGCACATATGAAAAATCTTACAAAAAAATCAATATTAAAAAATAAATAAATTAATCTATATAAAATTAAGAAAAAAAATCACAAATGAATCATACCTACCTCTTTAAAAATTAAACACACCCAATATCATTTAAAAATAATTACAATATAATTAAAACATAAACCCAAATTTATTTGAAAAAATATACACAAATAACACACTATTTTTTTAAAAACTAAAAATTAAAAAAAAGAATCAGGTTAGGCGTCGCTGGGCCTGACAAACCAGACCCAATGCCTAACAAATAAAGCATTGGCCTGCACGTGGGCCTTTTTTTAAAAGTTTAATAGAGTGGATGACGCGTCATCCGCCCCAAGTATATATTTAAAAAGGACGTGTCGCTTGCGTCAGCAGACGACACGTTGTCTTGTCAACCCAGAATCCAGCCTATATGGTGGCTGGAAAAACATGATCCTTTGTTTTTTTCACCAAAAATCTCATTTTCAACCCATTTTGACTCAAGACACCTAAAAACCCCCGGAGACCTTATCAAACCAATCTATAACCACCAAAAAGCCAATAAACCGCTCAAAAACCTGAAATCCACCCGGAACAAAAATTATTCTCGAGCTCATATATGTTGTTTTAGGTGTTTTCAAGGTAAAAAAAAACCTAAAAGTAACCCCCTAATCATATGAAACTTTTGATACAAAAATTAACCATTTTGGTGACTGAAATATTTCCTATCGGCCACTTTCTCTCTTTAAGCCGGAATTTGGTGACTCTCTCTCTCTTCTCCCAACCAAAAAAAGACTAAAAATAAAAAAAATAAAATTAGATATCAAAATGTATTGTCTTCAAATTCAAGGGATCAGTTATCTAATAACTAAAAAATACGAGATATTAAAATAAATGTTTCAATAAAACTTGCCACCCCATGTTATTGAAGATTTTCACTTCAGTCATTTATCTTTCAATTCAACCCTTCCTCCAAAAAAATATATGCAATCGAGGATTAATTTGAGCTCAAAGAAGCCAAATCATGTAAAATAAAAATTCAATAATTAAAGTAAAAATTACAAAAAATACACCACTTCAATCCAAAGCAAAGCGTATTATAAAAAATTACACAATATTTGAAGCACAGTAAAAAACGGATGCTTTTTTATTTTGTTTGTAATAATGTACAATTTTCTTTTTCAATAGATTGGGAAATTGTTTTTTGCCGTATGTTCTTGGAATATTTTAAACGTGGTGTCACGCGAGGCAATTATCAACAGAAAATTAGACATGAGGGTTGAGCGATGATGGATAGTGGTCCAAATAAAGGACACGCGGCAATTACCTAGGCGACACAATTTATTTCAGGGCCAGCAGTAAAAAGCTCCACGTGCTCATAAAACAGTTGAAAAATCACGTGGAAAAAAAGAGAAGTATTGTGATAATACACTTTCTATATAATAAAAGAATCTAAATCAATGACAAAGTAAATTATTATAAATTATTTTAAAAATCATTATTTTTTTAAAAAATAATTTTAATTTTTTAGTCAATCTCCATCGATCCGTCCGACCATTGACGATTAAAAATTTGAATTTAATAATTATGGTTTTACCTTTCACTGCAAAGTACAAGCAAAAGGGACCACGTGCTAAGTGCCCTCTCTTTTTATACATATACTGTACTAGTTCATGAACACTTGTGAGCATTAGAGGCTAGTCATCTCACCTTCTCTCTTAAATACATGTCCTACAGCTAGTGCAATCAGTCATGGCGGCTTCTGTTTTACTGCTCTCAAGTCGCATTACAGCTCAAAACCCGTCCTCCAAACTGGATCTTGATGGTGGGTTTTCAAGGAAAAGCTCTGGTTCAGTACATTTTTTAAGGCCCTCTATTTGGAAGAACAACAATGCTGTTAAGGTCTCCTGTGCCATTAGCAAAGATAATGGGAATGCAGTGTCTGTTGCTGATTCTGTGCCTACCGTGACTCGCTCCAAGTCAGTCTTTAACTCTAACTCAAGCTCCATTTTTGTGATCTTTCAATTTTTGTTTCTCTTTTGTTCTGGCTTTGTTTTGCTCCTTCATGTCAAGATTACTTTTTTTTTTTTTTTGGGGGGGGGGGGTCTATGTTTGTGTTAATGTGGTTATATATATAAAGAAGTTTCCTTTTCAATTGGGTTTCAGTTGAAATTGAAAGGGCTGTCGTTTTTCCCTTGTTTTGTCTCTTCATTTGTTGAATTTAGTGGGGTTCATGTTCTCTATCTGGTTAAAAATGGTAATTTAATCAAAATATTAATCTCCTTTGTGCTTTAAGTGTTTAAGTCGGTCATTCGTGCTTTGCTGGCACTATATTTTATTATTAGGATTTGATTTGCTTATTTTGGTCGGTGATTAGTAGCTGCTGATCACTAGACCAATCCAGTTCTTCATTTCTTTTTATACTAAGAAATTAGAAGCTCGAAGGCTTGGCAGCTATTTGATAATATTGGTTAGATAATCCAAGATCGATGGAACCTTAAATCATGAATTAACAAGTCTATTTTCAGGATGCAACGGCACACAATTTCAGTGTTCGTGGGTGATGAAATTGGTATAATAAATCGGATTGCAGGGGTCTTTGCTAGAAGAGGTTACAGCATCGAATCCCTTGCTGTTGGTTTGAACAAGGATAAGGCTCTCTTTACCATAGTTGTCTGTGGAACTGAAAAAGTCTTGCGGCAAGTTGTAGAACAGCTTAACAAGCTTGTGAATGTCATAAAGGTTAAGACTCGTCCATATGAACTTCAAAGTATCTTTGCTTAACAAGGCAAACTCACGCAGACGGAAACAGGAAACAACAATCATATCACGAAGAAGGGCAAAATTAGCTAAATTTCGCACTTTATTAGTGAATATATTTTTTCTAACGAGGTTTATAGTTTTTTAAATAAGCCACCTTGTAAAAAAATTATAATCTTAATTGAAAAAAGGAAAGACAATATAGAACTTAAAATTTAAAAAGAAAAAGAAAAAAATATCGAAATTGGTTGAAAGAGCATTTTTCAAATCTAATTCGAGGCTTTTCTGGAACTCTGATTGGTAATAGTAAGCCGAACTCATGTAAAACCGAGCCTCTAAAATTATCTGATAAAATTTGAGCTAATTTAATAAAGTTTTTATTGTTAGATTATTTATTTTAAATGCACATGCCTTTTCTTGAATTTAACTAAACCTGACTAGCACGTAAAAATTGCGACAAATCGCCGGGCTAACGATTCAACTATCAAATTCTTCTGACCCACCTACGTCACAAAATTTGGCGAAAACCCACAAAGAATTTTTATTGCCTGTCCCTTGCATTTGTTCTTCCCTTACAAACACTTTCTACTTTTTTGCCTAGCACACTGATAGTTCTGATTGGATTTATCAGGTGGAAGACATCTCCAGGGACCCTCAAGTAGAACGTGACTGATGCTCATTAAACTCAATGCTAATCCAAGTACTCGTGCTGAGGTAATAATGTGGTATTTAGTTTTAGCTATGTACACAAATTGTTCATTACACAAAATCCGTGTGATGTATTATTTCTTTGATGACTACTCCAATGCAAACAAGCTAAGCAATTGAATTAACTAGTTCTCCTTGAGCATGTAGTTCTCCATTGTGTTACAGTTCAAAGATCATTTATTTTATTAGTCACCGCGCATTCAGGTAGCTGATCTCTTTTTATTTGCTTCGAACTTCAGATCATGTGGTTAGTGGACATCTTCAGAGCCAAAATTGTTGATATCTCAGAACATTCACTTACTATCGAGGTGACTTTGATAGGATGCTTTACCATTTTGCAATTTTTTCCTTGTTTTACATCCCATGGCTACGATGCTTAATGTTGATTTGAACTAGTGATTAGAGTTGGAGATCAGATGGTGTTGGTCTAGCTAGATGCCTGGAGGGTAAATTTTGTCAAGGCTTTGTTGGGGATTTCAGTCGTATCGTATCTAATTTGAGAAACCTGTCTGCTATAAAATTCTAGGCACTTTAGACGGGCACTGATAAATTTGTCATAGACTTTGTGGGGCAGAAGCCTTCTGTGCAAGAAACTTAAAAGATCAAAGTTAGAAACAATGTTAAGAAAAACTTCTTGCTGTTCTATAGCTACTCCGGAGTCCAAACCTGTTTAGCTTGTTTCCATGTATTTTGCATCCTCTTATTAGCCACATGAGATTGTGGTTTGACTGGTCGGTGTAAAATAATTAGAAGTGCAAATCACAGAACAATTACTTTATGCGGTTTGCCTGAGGGCAAGCTAATGTCTACTTAAAATATGTTCTTGTTTATACTTTTTAGGGCTGAGATTGTGGTCTGCTTATATTATCTTCATGTCTCAGGTCACTGGTGACCCTGGGAAGATGGCTGCTGTTCAAAGGAACTTAAGCAAGTTTGGAATCAAAGAACTTGCTAGAACTGGAAAGGTACAATGCCTGTTTTTTTGTGCTAAAGAGTAATATAAAACTATTTTTGGGACCTCACCTAACAGACTAAGCTAATCTCTACTTAAAACATGCAGCACTTTCCTGCACAACTTCAAATCTAAAATTGTCTCCAAGCATATTCAAACTCCGGAATTCCTTTCTCAAAACAATATTTTACGTGTGTAACAGTCTGCAATGTTATTTCACACGTACAAGAAATAGAGATTTAAGTTTAACATTGATTATATTAAAGATGATTTTTTTCAGTAATGTGGTTTGAATTTCACTCTATTTCTAGATTGCTCTGAGACGGGAAACAATGGGCGAGACAGCTCCATTTTGGAGTTTTTCTGCAGCTTCATATCCTGACCTTGACAGGATTCCATCTGGCGTTGCTCTTGATAGGAATTCTGCTAACACCCTTGCAGGGAATGGAGACCTATCACTTAATGGCAGCAACACTTCATCCTCAAAGGTATAACTTCTTCATTTTGCTGCCATTTTTGGGATGTTAATTATGTTAATGAACTCACAACAGTTGTTGTTGATGTAAGATTGATGGTAAATATGTTGTTAATCTGAAGACAAAATTATTTATTTAACGGGTTCTTAAATTTCAAACAAGTGATATCAGATATCATAAGAGCCCACTGAACTTGTTCATGATTACATATTGCTTGAAGAAAACGTCTTTTTTTAATCTACTCTTTTCACACTTTACCTACTTGTGTTCCAAGAACGTTGTTCTTTGGATTTCTTTTTAAATGACCATGATGATGCTCACATGTAGGTTTGGTAGCCTGTGTTTGGTTAGACGAAATACCAAGTTTACTTGTTTTTTAAGTTTACGAGCTAGTAGACGAGCAAAATTCTATGTAGTTTACTTGTTTTCCACATCACAATTTTTTCCGTATTCCTCCTTTGGTTCATGTATGCTGTGAGTTTTGTATTGGATCATTAGTATGCTAGACTGGATATTTGTTGAATTTTTTGTCTTTTTAATTGAAGGGTGATGTCTATGCCGTGGAGCCTTATGATGATTTCTTGGCAAATCAAGTTCTTGATGCTCATTGGGGTGTACTTTATGACGAAGATGTAAGACTAAGACACCGTTTACCTTTCAAAACCTTAAACTTTATTTTTACTCAGTAAACTTAAATTTATTTCGTTAATAGTTATGAGGTACGTGGATAACTAAAGTGATGATGATGATGTTCAAAATATTCAGTTCAAACTTGTTGCAAATTTTTTGAAAGGTCATCTTGACACAGAACTTAATTATTATTCAGATTTTTTACCCTATACCTTTATTTTCAAGTTCTTATCATAGTCAACAGGGAGAGTTATTTTTTTCCTTTGGTTCCATTTTCTGTATCACTAGATATATGAGCTAACATTCACCTGATTTGGCATTTAAAATGAGAAACTCAATTGTCCTTCTGGACTGGTAACTTGTTAACAGTGGTTTTAATTGATATACTATAATTGGCGAAGATGGTAAATGGTAGCTATATTTGAGTAGCTGCCTCACCTTTCATTCTCATATTTACAGAATTTTGATTGTTTGTTTGATTCAATGTTTCAGTCGAATGGTCTTCGGTCACACTATCTATGCTTGTGAATAACTGTCCCGGAGTTCTCAATATTCTCACCGGGGTTATATCTCGAAGAGGCTATAACATTCAGGTAAGTATGATCATATTTATCATTCTGTTCATCCTAATTTTGATTATTTACATGTGTTGTATAGTTCTTTGAACTTAAACCTCTCAGAGTCTTGCTGTGGGGCATGCTGAAAAAGAGGGACTTTCTCGCATTACTACAGTTATTCCTGGAACAGACGAGTCAATTGGAAAGTTGGTTCAGCAACTTCACAAGTTAATAGATTTTCATGAGGTAAAGGGTGGTGACCTTAACATGTAATAAAACCCTACTTTTGAGCATCTCATTTCAGTAACTACATGATCTCAATAAAAAGGGAAGAAAATGAAAATGAACACCAAGTGGCCTCGAAATCACATGGAAGTCGGAATTGCTATTATTTTATGCGGCAATAAGTTTTTTCTGCAAAAGTGTTTGGTTAAAACATGAGAGTCAGATGCACTCCAATCTTATATATGAAACAATATCAGGTTATATTTGTCAAGGACCTGGATAACTAAATCTAGAATCTAAATCAATTATATCATATTTCTAGAGGGATGCGATGGTCTACGGGAGGAATCTTGTTTTTGTTAAAAAAATTAGTTCACTTCAATAGATCTTCTTTTGAAGAATTTTATAATCTTGAAGAACAAAGTTTTATAAGCACTGTTAACCATCCTACCCTTAGTCTATATTTACACTTAATATTAATTTCCCTTTTACCCCTAGAGAGAGATTCACTAAATTTAGTGAAATATAAGATCCCAACAGATTTCTTTTTTTACAGATTCTGTAAAACAATTTGTGACATTGTTGAATAATTGATTTCTTTCAATTGTAAACTTTGCAGTAATGACCTGTTCTTGCAATGGTTTTTGTTATCTTTTGAATGAAATTTCAGTCTAAATTACATAATGGATGACAAAGAAGTTGGTATTTAATTCAGGTTCGTGATATTACTCACTCGCCATTTGCAGAACGAGAATTGACTCTGATAAAGATAGCTGCAAATAGCACTGCTAGGAGGGATGTTCTTGATATTGCTAGAATATTTCGGGCAAAAGCTGTTGACGTCTCTGATCACACAATTACTCTTGAGGTAAATTTCTTTCCCATTTACCAACCGAATCTCTCATTTAGCATTTTTATACACCGACACTTAATTGCCTTTTCTTTTTGCAAGACAAACCTCAATCTTACTGTGATGATGATTAAGACATCAATCAATATCAGGACAGGACTTGGCTGGTCCTACCTGTTGTCTAGTAAAACTAAGATTATTTACAGTCTGCGTCAACTTAGGTTGATATATTGATCGAATGTACTCTTCCTAGCTTCTCAACTTATTTTTACAATTTGGTTATTGTGGTGAAGGGTTTAGACAAGCATTATTTTTAAGGGCTGGCAAACTGAAGTATCAGTTGGTTGGTCGCTTAAGATCTTCTGATGAAGGTCTAGGGATGGCAAGGAATTGGTGAATGTGTGGTGCTTGAAAGGATAAGGATGGCGCAGTGGAGATTTAATTAGACTGGTGTTTGGGGTTTTATTTAATGGTGTCCTGACTTGCAAATTTGTGAGAGTATTGCATCCTCAAATACCATCTCACATCATCCTAGTATTGGAGCAAATCAAGTATCTGTGCCGGAGATTTTTGTTTAGAAAAATCTATTTATTTCCATGGAGACTTGGACTATTTTGTATTTCTGGTACATGAGGCTTACCTGGCTACATAGTTACCCAGGGTTTACCCGCTCCTTGTTCGAATGGCGCAGATCAAGTTTCCTTGTCATAGAAAAAATGTAAGATCTCTGGAGGCTGTGGCATGAAAAACATGACATTTTGTAGTTCTTGTCTTCCTGGATTTGACTAGTGGAGCAATACCTGCACAACATAGTTATCAAGTCCACCAGAAGCACCGTAATGCTAAAATCAATTCTTGAATGCTGGAGTTCGAATTGGTTCGCTGTTTGTCTCAACTTTTGTAGTTAAAGAGCTTTGAAGGAATGTGAACTGGGGATGCCAAGATAAATGTCAGCATTAGTCTTGTTACTCGAACAATCTGCTAAAATCAATCAGTTATCAACTTAATATAACACATTACTGGTAACTTGCACTTTCCCGAAAGTTAATCTGGCAACTGAAAGTCCATTTCCTTTTGCATTAAAATCAAGTTAGAGTGTTGCTTTAAGGATGCCTGTTATTGCACGCTATTTAGGAGCTTCGCATTTATTTTTATGACAGTATTAGCCTCTCTCCGTGGTTTATTCCAATCTCCTGTTATTTGTCCTTGTTGTTACTAATGCTCTAGCCATTCGAATCCATTTCAGCTTACAGGAGATTTTAATAAGACGGTTGCTCTGCAGAGAATATTGGAGCCATATGGAATATGTGAGGTATGTCTTCTGATTCTTGCTGAACCTGGTTAATTTCATCAGTCGCGGAAGTTTTCAGATTTATTTTCAAGATCCATCTGGTAGTTCCATGTGGACTGGCCTCTTCATAATTATCTAGACTAAATCTTTTCAATCTGTTGATTTTAAGTTACCACTAGTTCAACGTAGTAACAACTATGTTGTCTCAGGAATGTTTGGAGCTGATTTTGTTTCTAACAGTTGTTTCATTGAGGGTGGTTTAGTCTGCAATTGCGTCGGATTTGAAGACACTAGTGAAACAATTTAACTTCTTTCCAGAATTCAGTTTCATTCATGAAATGGAATTTCTTATCTTGTTTCCATCTTATCATTTAGAGTACTTCTTTTCTTTGTTGAAGGTGGCACGGACTGGGAGGGTAGCATTGGTGCGAGAGTCAGGCGTGGATTCCACACACCTCCGTGGATTTTCTCTTCCATTATAATATTTAAGACTCTTAGTAGGTTCTTGTCAATCTAGATCATCCCAACTAGAGTTTCTTTCCCACTTTGTTATGCAGTTTCCTTTTCTACTGTCCCCTTTTCCAGACAGGGAATGGAAGGAAGAAAATTAAACCAAATCTTCCCACGTCCCGGGGCTGTTGGAGAGCTGATCAACATTCATGTCGGGGCTCAGGTAGAGAGGTTGCTTTAGCTAGAGGAACTAATAATATCATGGTTCTTATTTTACCTCAAGGAAAAAGAATGGCGTGTTCGTCGTACATTCGTACTGTTGATCCATTGTACCATCGAGTTAGAGTAATATATCTTTTGTCAACGCCTTGATTAGCAATTACAATGCAGTGAAGAGTAATCGGTTCGGTTAACAATTAAAAAGGGATTTACAAAATAAATAAATAAAAATAAAAAGGTGCAAATAGGAAATAGGCGCAGACAGATACAGAGAGCAGATGCATATTTGTGCCTGCTAAAATCAAAATCATTGCAGCTGGAAAATGTTATGCATCTTCATGGCCCTTTTACATTAAACTCTATATACATTTCCTTATTTCCGGGAACTACATGTAATGTAAAGCAACTTATTCTCTCAACATTCCAAGAGGCTATTGCACGTTCCATGGGAGCAACGGTCCCTTTTTTTATAGATAAAATAGGGAAACATTCATATATTATTGGTATTTCAAATATAGGTGAAAGCAGATGCCTCCTATAAGTATATATCACAACTCAAGCATTCCTATTATCCTGCGTGATTATGGTTGCGTGGTGGCTGCCAACTAGCTAGCCTCTGTAAAATGCAATCAAGCCATCTCTAGGTTTCAGTGAAAAACAGATGGCCCGCACTTAGAAATTAAGGTATTTATGAGAATTTTACTTCTCATAACCTAACCTGGTTTGAGTTTTGAACTGTAGTGACTAAAGTATTTGGTATTGCTTGTACACTGTGTTTGAAAGTGCTTTTTAAAATAAGTTTGAATTGTAAAATCATTAATTTGATGTTCTTTAGTTGATTTTATATAACTTTAATACATTGATGCTGAATATATACCTGAAATTTTCTCAATCCAAATGTATTTTTATAAAAATACATGTCACTTGGTCTAAACACCTGTGGATTCCCATTAAAATCAGCTTCTAAATATCTCCATTTTGATTGCCCTGGGAAACCTGACTTTGTCTTTAACTTGTTCAAGTGCCGTGGTTTCTGTCAAACCCAGATATAAAAAATCATCAGATGTCCAAAAATTCTTTCGTACACTCCCGATAAGAACCTTTTGCCAAGTTTCAGGTTTTCTACTCTCAGGGTGCTTTAGGACCAAATCTTGCCACCGTGTTCTATAAGAACCCTCACCTGGTCATTAGAAGCTTAAAGAAGCATACAATTCCTAATTACAAATTCATTAGAGACTCGCTTCAATATGATGAGAAGACCATTGCTGCTCTTAAACCTGGTACCGATATTTTACATAGGAACCGTCAATATACCAAGGCGCCCAACATCAAGATTTTGCTAGATAATGGAGTGCCTGATCAAATATTGTTTTGGCTCCCTGCTTCATGCCTCAAGCACTCGTTCAAATCCGGATACGTTTAAACAGACTGTTGAGGGAGTAGAAGAAAAGGGTTTTGTTCCTATGAAGTCTCGTTTTGCAGATGTATGTGAATTTGTTACGAGGAAGCCCCTAAATTGTTGGAACTGTACTAAAAGAAGTTGAATCTTCCTGTCTAAGAACGGGAATTTCAAGAGAGAAGGTTGAGAACCTGCAGACAAGTTACTGTCAAGGAAATTGATGTTTGCCTCGAAGATGAACCTCAGTGGAAAATGTAACGACGACAATTTAGAACATTCTTTCAATTCTGCCTTCCTTTTCCTTTTCCCCTCTTGTTTTGGCTATTCGAAGAAATTTATTTTATTGAAAGGCTTTTCTCCAATCAGTCTGATCTCTTATCATCAGTCTATTGATTACTGATCCCATACAGCCAATGAATTCAGTTGTTGTCTCATTGTTTTTCAAATCTCATGTTTCAGTTCAAGTCAAAGCCAAGGTAATTTTTCAATTAAAACTTGATACAGATGCAAATAACGATATTACTCTTCCTCATGGTGACAGAGGATCTCCATATCCTGCATTTTTTGGTTCAGGCCAGGCAACAATACTCGGATGCTTGAAATTACTGTGTAATAAAGTTGCTTATGATACAATATGACTTCGGAGGGAAAAAGAAAAAAAAAGACGAGGAAACCAAAAGGCTTACAGACAAACTCCTCAACTACGTAAGCTTATTTACCGACTCTCAACATCCAACAAGGAAATTGTCTATGTACGAGGAGCAATGAGCAAGATTTTATCATAATAGGACAGCGGTATATATAAAGTTGGTGTTTCAACCAAAGCAGGTGCTTGAAATGCTACGAATATAGTTACAAACACACACTATACCTATATGATCACAGCTACAACGTAGAATACATTTTTGCTGAGTGCCAATTGATGGCCTCAGACTCTTTTCTATCAATCTTAACACCTCTGTTCTTCATTAAACTTCCTTTGTTGCATCGGCAACAATAAGTTCATCCGGGAAATCAGTGTCACCTGTATCAGGTGGCAACATAATATCATCTTCAGTTGTGAAATGGTATCTCTCCCCAATAGCTCTGAGGAGCTGATGCACCTCATACATTGTTGGCCTTTCCTTGGCATTCTCAACCACGCAGTTACAAGCAACTTTAAGAAATTGGTTGAGTTCGTGATCAAATCCATTTCCAAGCAAAGGCTTGTCAATGGAAGTATGAAGAAGTGGACCGTCTGTCAGTTGTCTGATCCACTCCACTAAACTTCCTTTGAAGCTTTCAGGGGCATTAGCAACATGAGTGGGCTTTTCACCAGTGATCAACTCCAGGAGAACCACACCAAAGCTATAAACATCCCCCTTGGGCGTTGCAACAAGTGTCCGTAGATATTCAGGAGCAACATAACCCATGTCCCCAAACTCCCCATTGACGAAAGTGCTCAAATGTGTGTCGATTGGGTTCATAAGTCTGGCAAGACCAAAATCAGATAACTTCGGCTCAAAATCGTTATCCAAGAGTATGCATTTGGAGCTTATGTTCCTGTGAATAATTCGTGGATTGCAGTTATGATGAAGCCATGCCAAACCTCTAGCCGCTCCAATTGCAATTTTGAGCCTCAGGGACCAATCCATGTTCCTGATCTCAGGTTCCACTGGGTGCAGTTTATCATAAAGGGTCCCATTTTCCATGAATTTATACACCAAAAATCTCTCCCTCTTTGCCACACAAAAGCCCATCAGCGGGACCAAATTACGGTGTTTCACATTCCCAAGTGTCTTCATCTCTGATACAAACTCTTTCTCTAAACGCTGAGAGTCTTGCAATCTCTTAACCATAAGGAAGCAACCATCAGAAATCACTGCCTTGTACATCGGTCCTGTTCTTCCTGCTCCAATGATGTTGTTATTACTGAAGTCGTTGGTTGCCTTCATGAGATCACTCAATCTCATTTTTGAAACCGATTTCTCAAACATGGAAACCTGTTGATAACAGAATCTTTGCTGTTAGATATTTTGTTGCGTCAAATACAAAATGAAATCATTGATGAGTTAACATGACCAGAAAAAAGAACAGAAATTCAATTCCTATGCCAGAAAAAAACACAGTATATCCATTGAACATGATGAGTTAGATAGCTTGCCTTGATGCCTTTGGTTCCCTTGATGCTCTTTGCCCATCTGTTGCCTTCAGGATCCTCCACCTTCTTCTTAGCCGCTCCGCGAGACAAGTAGAACAGAAAGACACCAACAATAATTGATGTAAATGTTATCCCGCCAGCGGCTGATGCAGCAATTACTCCAACATGGGATTTCCTCGCGACAGCTGGACAGGGATTCAATGGCTTTCCACAGAGGTCCAGATTATTTGCAAAGCTATCAGCTGGGATGTTATTATGGATAAATGAGGGGATCGGCCCTGATAGAAGATTGTTGGTAACCGTAAATACCTTGATCCGATCAAGCAGGCCAAATTCCGGCGGAATCTTGCCTGTTAGCCGGTTGTTGTCAAGTTTGAGATCATTCAAGAAACTACAATTTGCAAGATTTTGTGGAATTTCACCCGAAAAATTGTTGAATGAAAGATCAAGGTTTGTAATATAGGGGATAAACTGTGAGATATTAACATGGATTGAGCCAGATAGCTTGTTGTGCGAAAGATCCAAGCCAGTCAAGCTTGTGCAATTCTTGATTCCAAGGGGGAACTGGCCCTCAAGACCCAAGTCTGAAAGGCGGATATTTAGAACTCTGTTCTCGTCAGGGTGCCAGCAATCAACGCCCATAAATCTACATATGAAGCCTTCAGTATCGTTGTTGAAATTCCATGTAGTGTTCAAGTAGTTATTAGGGTCCACCAGAGAAGCTTTGATGGATTTCAAGCACGCTAAATCAGTTTCAGTAGCATTACTCACAGATATTCTACTACTCAGCAAAACCAAAACCATCCCAATCAAAATATGGGCAACAACCATAGGATTTTTCTCGCTCAATGCCATTAGCAAGGGGAAAAAAATCCTCGAACTTTCTGTCCCTGGCCTAAAACGGAATCTACAAAGTGAAGGGTTCTCGCTAAGTTGTACTGCTAAATAAAACACTCAAACCCATCTCTATATATCCAAGAAAGAAGGTCTAACTACTCCACCAAAAACACAATCCAATTTTACTAGTGATCCACCAGAACAATATGTAATTTGGAAAAAGCAAAAGAGAAGTCAACAAACAAACAACCTCGAATCTTAAACAATCCAACTAAAATCCCAATTCACTTATCTCAGAGATTCACTGAAAGAAAACAAGATTTGAGACATACCCAGATGAAGATGATGATGTGATGAAATGGAAGTGTGGAGCATATAAGAAGTCACCAAGCAAGAAGAATGCTGCAAGAAGAATGAGGGAAAAAATGAAGAGAAAGAACACAGTTATTATTACACTGAAAACGTGGAGATGGGGTTGAGTTGATTTGATTTTAACAAGAGAAAGAGGTAGGAAACATCATTTTTTTATCCCCTTCAAAGAAGACTTTAATGTACAAGTCTTCTTGCTTTCCAACAACCCGAAGCACACACAACACAAGGGTCCAAAGTGAAAAAAGTGAATGGAGAAAAGTCTTTGCTTTGAAAATTCGGACCAATGACGCGCAGAACTGTTCTAATCTGTGGAAAACTGATGAGTCGGGTAGTGGTAATGAATTGACTGTTCGAAATGAAAACAAACCATCTTGTAATAACACACACACACACACACACACACACACACACACACACACACACAGCCCTACTTTCTCTGGTTGCTTGCACGATGGGCTTGGCTAGTCATGAGTCATGACCTCTCCTCTAATAAAGTCACATCAAAACAATTTCTTTGTGCTAATGGGAAGCTGTGAACACTGAACTCCTTACGGATCAGGCAAGTTGTGTTGAATGAGTCTTTCCCCTTCAGTTAAGCCATTCATTCATATTCACTCATTAATCTCACCACAATTTCTGTCGCCGGGTTCACACTGAGCACAGGGATAACTCTTGGGCGAGTCCATTTCATATTCGCACCATTGACAACGTCTTGCCATTATTTCTTGGCTACTTCTCCTTTTTAGATCACTAGTATCATCCTCGCTTTTTAACCACCAATAATAATAATAATGATAATAATAATGATTATGAGTTGTGTGTAAATTAATCCGAATATTTATATTAAACTGAAAAAAATAATAAGGAACTTGTGATGTTTTAACCACAGGATTCTTGTTAAAGTAGTGAGAAATAGAATATAAAATGCAAAGGAATTACTCTCACTGGAAAAATTATCATATCTAACATGTGTTTCCAGTCCCTCGGGAAAGAAGTAAGGATATTTGACTAATTCCCATCCCGATAACATGGACTGGGTTGGATTTCGTGTCATGTTTATAAACCAAACAAACAGGATTTTCTTTTTTTATAAAAATTATTTCAGTTTATTTTTATATTTTAGATCCATCTCAAATCTATCTTTACAAGTCTAGTTATTTTTAATTTATATTTATTAAGTTATTCTCCAATATATTCTTCTAATATATATTTTCATGCAAACACTTACTTTAAAAACTCAAATCCCACCTTGTTGATTAAAGAAATGTCTTGTTATGTTAAAATTTATTTTTTACATTATTTTTTTTAATAAACTAGGTTGGGTTTGAATTTCTTATATTTTCATCAATCTAGATGATGACATCTAACATTCAGAATTTATCAAATAATTTAAATGAATTGATGAGTAAAGTAAGGGTTAGATAAATTTAAATAAATGTGCTCGTTTAAAGAATAGATTTTATTTAATGTAAAATCGATATTTACTATAAGAATTTCCTTCCTTTTGCTAAAAATTATTTCCTGCTTTTAGTCCAAAGAAGTTGAGATGAAAAATAAAAGCAGAAAAATAGTATAATAAATATATGATATTATAAGAACGAATTTGTCTCGTAACGGTACTTGAATTTCTTGATATATTTTTTTTTTTGTTGGTTGAATGGGTCATGGATGTGATTACTTTTCATGACTGTGATTGATATTATTGTGATTTTGTTTACTTTTGTTTCCTATAATAATTTATATCTATTTGAAGAATCTCGACAAAGTTTATGATTTGATATTTAAGAACTAAATTGAAAAAACAAAATTATTGGGGACTAATCTGTAACTGTATTCATTGTACAAAAACATGGACTAAAAACTTTAAGTTAAGAATATTTTTTTGCAGGAAAAATAAAATACAGGAACTAACGTTATATGATATTTTTTTATAACGTATGATTTATGCGCTACCATCAACCAACGTTATATATATATATATATATATATATATATATATATATATATATATATATATATATATATAAAGGCAGTTACTTAATGATGATGATTTCACTGTCAAAGTTACTTTCATGAAAAGTGGTTTTTTAAAATTATTTTTAAAATTTTTTATGTGTTTATTTATTATTAAAAAAGTTAATAAATAAAAAATATTTTTTTTAAAAAAATTGGTTTTGTTTTTAGAAAAAAATATGTTCCTTTTATTTTAGACGAAAAATATTTTTCAGAAGTTGTAAAAAATTTAGAAATGTCATGTTATTTACTGATTATATTAAATTTAATTTTTAAACTTTTGATTGTTATATATTTTATTTTTTTTTAATTTTATCTATTATAATTTAATTTTTATATTAATTTTGATCCTTATTTTTATTTTTATAATTGTTATTTGTTTTTCTCTTATCATTTCTTAATTAAAACTTTTTATCTATCAGATTTAGTTTTTATTATTTTTATTTTTATTTATTTTATTTAAAATAATTTATAAAATCTTAATAATTAGATAAATATAATGGGATAAATCATCAACAGCTTTAAATTTTTTTCATTAATTTTTTTTAATTTCATTAATTTTTAATTTTTTTTATCTATTACACTTGATCTTTATTTTTTTAATTATTATTTATTTGATGTAAAATAATATATGAAATTAGATATATTTTTTAAAATTTTATTTTTATTCAAATTTTTTATTTGTAAGATTTGTTTCTTGTTATTTTAATAAATTTGAAAAACATTTATTAATAAGATGTTTTTCAACTTATTTTTTATTTTATAGCCAAATACTGAAAATATTTTACAACTTATTTTTTTACGATACTATCAAATATCAGAAAATAATTTATTTTAAAAAATCTATTTTCTTAAAAAAATTACTTTCTAAAAAAATTATTTTCCAGTAAATATTAAACATGGTTATAAATATACTTATTAATTATAATCTGGGCCTCTACGTTCTAACGCTGAGGATGTGGCTCTCTGTCATATCTTCGCGGCAATTATGGCATTGACTGCCATTGGTTGATGATCAACTCTGCAAAGCAATGCATTTTCTCCGCTCTTTCCTTTCACTCTGGATTTCTCATAGCCGCCAGTCTGTCTCTTTATTTTTTTCTTCGAGACAATGAAATATCATGCGCGTGTTTCGTAATATAAAATTATTTTCTTTTTCATTTTTTATTCCTCGAAACAGTTTATTTAATTATTTTTTTTTTTATGTTCAATTGGCTCAATGGCTAATTGAAGGTTCAGACCCCATACGAATATAAAAGTCATCTCGCGATAAAAAGTATTTAATTTCAACATAATTAACATGCATGGTTAACATGAAGCCGTAGCGTAGAGTTTGTATTTTAAAATTGTTTTTGAAAATAATTGTTTTTTAATTTTAAATTAAATTTCTAGTATTTTTAAATTATTTTAATATATTGATGTTAAAAATAATTTTTTTTATAAAAAATATAATTTCAATATATTTCAAATAAAAAACACTTTGAAAAATAATTGGTACCACAATATCAAACATATTTTTATTAGAGTGTATCTACCACTTTGATGCAGAGTGTTTTTTATTTGAAAATATAATAAAATAATTTTTTTTTATTTTTTAATATAAATACATTAAAATTATAAAAAAAACACTAAAAAATATTAATTTTATATTAAAAAAATACTTTTAAAAAACATCTAAAAAAATAAACAACACCCTTTTAAAAACCAGGTAATGAGTCAAAGCCAACACGTTCAGAGAACACAATGATTAAAAAAACTACTTCAAAAAACACAAAAGTTAATTGATCGAATTAAAAATACAAGAGTGAAAAATAAATAAAGTTACATCGACATGCATGGTAAAATCAAGACTTAATGTAAGTTAATTACTGGGTTTATTAGAAAAAATTAAAAATCACTAGGATTACCTGAAAACATTTACAAAACATAAGAATAAAAATGAATAATTAACACAAATACGAGAGTAAATTTAGGAGTTTTGCCTAAACAATTGTTCTCCTATTCTTAAACTTTCTATTCTTCAGAAATGGCATTCCCATTTTTTATTGGATACTAAAAGTTTTAGTCAAACGACATGCTACTTCACTAAATTGAAAAAAAAAATTATTGGGGACTAGTTTGTAACTGTATTCATTGTAAAAAAAAACATGGACTAAAAACTTTAAGTTTAGTATTTTTTTTGTAAGAAAAATAAAATATAAGAACTGGAGAATTTCTAAAAAAAATATTACTCTTCCTCATGGTGACAAAGGATCTCCTTATTCTGTTTTTTGGGTCCAGGCCAGGCAACAATACTCGGATGCTTGAAATTACTGAGTAATAAAGTTGCTTACTTGCTTATGATACAATATCACTTTGGAGGGAAAAATAAAAAGAAAAGACTAGAAAACCGAAAGGCTTACAGACAAACACCTCGACTACTTAAGCAAGTTTATTTATCGACTCTCAACATCCAACAAAGAAATTGTCCATGTACGAGGATAAATGAGCAAGATTTTATGATAATAGGACAGCGGTATATATAAAATTGGTGTTTCAACCAAAGCAGGTGCTTGAAATGCTACAAATATAGTTACAAACACTTACACTATACCTATATGATCACAGCTACAACGTAGAATATATTTTCGCGAGTGCCGATTGATGGCCTCAGACTCTTTTCTATCAATCTTAATACCTCTGTTCTTCATTAAACTTCCTTTGTTCCATCGGCAACAATAAGTTCATCCGGGAAATCAGTGTCACCTGTATCAGTTGGCAACATAATATCATCTTCAGTTGTGAAATGGTATCTCTCCCCAATAGCTTTGAGGAGCTGATGCACCTCAAACATTGTTGGTCTCTCCTTGGCATTCTCAACCACACAGTTACAAGCAACTTTAAGAAACTGGTTGAGTTCGTGATCGAATCCATTTCCAAGCAAAGGCTTGTCAATGGAAGTATGAAGAAGCGGACCGTCTGTCAGTTGTCTGATCCACTCCACTAAGCTTCCCTTGAAGCTTTCAGGGGCATTAGCAACATGAGTGGGCTTTTCACCAGTGATCAACTCCAGGAGAACCACACCAAAGCTATAAACATCCCCCTTGGGCGTTGCAACAAGGGTCCTTAGATATTCAGGAGCAACATAATCCAACCCCCCAAACTCCCCATTGACAAAAGCTCTCAAATGTGTGTCGATTCGGTTCATGAGTCTGGCAAGGCCAAAATCAGATAACTTTGGCTCAAAATCGTTATCCAAGAGTATGCATTTGGAGCTTATGTTCCTGTGGATAATTCGTGGATTGCAGTCATGATGAAGCCATGCCAAACCTCTAGCCGCTCCAATTGCAATATTGAGCCTCAGGGACCAATCCATGTTCCTGATCTCAGGTTCCACTGGGTGCAGTTTATCATAAAGGGTCCCATTTTCCATGAATTTATACACCAAAAATCTCTCCCTCTTTGCCACACAAAAGCCCAGCAGCGGGACCAAATTTCGGTGTTTCACATTCCCAAGTGTCTTCATCTCTGATACAAACTCTTTCTCTAAACGCTGAGAGCCTTGCAGTCTCTTAACCATAAGGAAACAACCATCAGAAATCACTGCCTTGTACATCGGTCCTGTTCTTCCTGCTCCAATGATGTTGTTATTACTGAAGTCGTTGGTTGCCTTCATGAGATCACTCAATCTCATTTTTGAAACCGATTTCTCAAACATGGAAACCTGTTGATAACAGAATCTTTGCTGTTAGATATTTTGTTGCGTCAAATAAAAAATGAAATCATCGATGAGTTAACATGGCCAGAAAAAAGAACAGAAATTCAATTCCTATGCCAGAAAAAAACACAGTATATCCATTGAACATGATGAGCTAGATAGTTTGCCTTGATGCCTTTGGTTCCCTTGATGCTCTTTGCCCATCTGTTACCTTCAGGATCTTCCGCCTTCTTCTTAGCCGCTCTGCGAGACAAGAACAGAAAGACACCAACAATAATTGATGTAAATGTTATCCCACCTGCGGCTGATGCAACAATTACTCCAACATGGGATTTCCTCGCGACACCTGGACAGGAGGAATTCAATGGCTTCCCACAGAGGTCCAGATTATTTGCAAAGCTATCAGCTGGGATGTTATTATGGATAAATGAGGGGATCGGCCCAGATAGAAGATTGTTGGTAACTGTAAATACCTTGATCCGATCAAGAAGGCCAAATTCCAGCGGAATCTTGCCTGTTAGCCGGTTGTTGTCAAGATGGAGATCATTCAAGAAACTACAATTTGAAAGATTTTTTGGAATTTCACCCGAAAAATTGTTGAATGAAAGATCAAGTTTTGTAATATAGGGGATAAACTTTGCTATATTAGCAGGGATTGAGCCAGATAGCTGGTTGTGCGAAAGATTCAAGCCAGTCAAGCTTGTGCAATTCTGGATTCCAGGGGGGAACTGGCCCTCAAGACCCAAGTCTGAAAGGCGGATATTTAGAACTCTGTTCTCGTCAGGGTGCCAGCAATCAATGCCCATAAATCTACATATGAAGCCTTCAGTATTGTTGTTGAAATTCCATGTATTGTTCAAGTAGTTATAAGGGTCCACCAGAGAAGCTTTGATGGATTTCAAGCACGCTATATCAGTCTCAGTAGCATTACTCACAGATATTCTACTACTCAGCAAAACCAAAACCATCCCAATCAAAATATGGGCAACAACCATAGGATTTTTCTCGCTCAATGCCATTAGCAAGGGGAAAAAAATCCTCAAACTTTCTGTCCCTGGCCCAAAACGGAATCTACAAAGTGAAAGGTTCTTGCTAAATTGTACTGCTAAATAAAACACTCAAACCCATCTCTATATATCCAAGAAAGAAGGTCTAACTACTCCACCAAAAAACACAATCCAATTTTACTAGTGATCCACCAGAACAATATGTAACTTGGAAAAAGCAAAAGAGAAGTCAACAAACAAACAGCCTCGAATCTTAAACAATCCAACTAAAATCCCAATTCACTTATCTCAGAGATTCACTGAAAGAAAACAAGATTTGAGACATACCCAGATGAAGATGATGATGATGAAATGGAAGTGTGGAGCATTTAAGTAGTCACCAAGCAAGAAGAATAAGGAAAAAAATGAAGAGAAAGAACACAGTTATTATTACACTGAAAACGTGGAGATGGGGTTGAGTTGATTTGATTTTAACAAGAGAAAGAGGTAGGAAACATCATTTTTTTTCCCCTTCAAAGAAGACTTTCTTTTATGTACAAGTCTTCTTGCTTTCCAACAACTCGAAGCACACACAAGAGTCTAGAGTGAAAAAAGTGAAAGGAGAAAAGTCTTTGGTTGTAATCTGTGGAAACTGATGAGTCGGGTAGTGGTAATGAATTGACTGTTTGACATGAAAACAAACCATCTTGTAATAACACACACACACACACACACACACACACAACCCTACTTTCTCTGGTTGCTTGCATGATGGGCTTGGCTAGTCATGATCTCTCCTCTAATAAAGTCACATCAAAACAATTTCTGTGTTAATGGGAAGTTGTGAACACTAAACTCCTTACGGATCAGGCAACTTGTGTTGAATGAGTCTTTCCCCTTCAGTTAAGCCACTAGTTTTGTTGCCCGCACTTAGCTGCGGGTAACATCTACTATTGTATGCGAATTCTTGAAATGGATTGTAAAAAAAAGAAAAAAAACTAATCAAGGATAGACATAATTCAGCTAAAAACTTAAAATATGTGAAAGTAGTTGAAGTGAAAGGAAAACATATGTATAAAACTATTCATAAGCTTTTACAAAAGTAGATGTTTATATATGAACACGGTAAGAGCTGTAAAACAAAAGGAGGTACATATGGCGAAAGCTTTGATAGTGTCTTAAAACTTATTTGTTGATGAAGCAGAGATTCAAAGCATTGTTGATGTGGTTGTGTGTCTAAATCAGAGGTCCTGTGGAGTGAAGAAGAGCAAACAATCTGATCATGAGTGGAATAATAATGAAAGAATATGTATTCTGCAAAGATAAAAATATACCAATAATGTATTAACAATGTAGTTGTTATTAATCAAGGAACATCATGTTGAAGAGAAAACCTTATCCACAATTTGAAAAGAATATTCAGACTTGGTTGTGGACATTATAGCAGCCATTTCTTTGTTTCTTCATAACTAATGAAGATGATATTATAACTGAACAAAAATGGTAAAACAATGCACTCAACAAACAAAACCTACTGGAGGGGCATTTAGTGATTGGCTATGGAAGCTGTTTTAAATGTATTTCTACAAACTACAGTTTGATTTCAGCTTCAAACCAATACAATAAACTCAATATTATGCTAGGAGTGATGCATCATTTGAAATCCAGCCTTAGCCAAGACCAAAAATGCAAAAACAAAACTGTTTTTAAGAGTTGAAAAGAAAAACAAAATTTTTCATTATTTTCACTAAGCTACAACATCTGTCAAAGATGACATTCAATTCATATTTATCATGATGGAAAACAGTTGTTCTAATTGGAACAATGATAATACCAATTAACACTGCCACATCATAGATCACATGCAACTCCTTTTTTTTAAAAAAAAAACCGCAAACTTAATGCAACCCTAGTCCAAAACCAAAAATAATCCCACTATTCCCCTCTATGCAATGGAAAAAGTATAATTGGTTTGCAATGAAAGACAAACAACCAAATCAATGACTAAGGGAATTAAAATACAATCTCCATATTAAAAAAAAAAAAACTTCATACAACAGACCAAAATGAAAAACAAAACTATCTTTAAGAGTTGCAAAGAAGGAGATTGTCAAAGATGACATTCAATCCAAATTTAGCCATGTTGGAAAACTATTATTCGCAAGGAATGAATAGGTTTGACGGATATCAAATCCAAAAGAATGATCAAAATAACATCAATAACATAACTCTACTTTGATAAGGTGAAATTATACATATGCCTCAAAACATCAGCAGTATGCTCTGGTATAAGTATTCCTAAACCCCTTTTTTTCTTTGAAAAAGGAATAAATCAATGAGCTAAAATAAGGTAAAGATTAAACGAATACCAAAGAAATCACACATTAAAATCATACTTTAATCCTAAAAAAAGACACAAACTTAACTGTCACATTAGCTCAGCAAAACGAACACCTAAGAAATCAATCTTCACAGGAACCAAACAGAAAATTATTTGCGAAACCCACCACCACCACACCACACCACTGGTAAAATTTCTCAACATATGCAATTCAAAACAGAAAAAATAGCACCACGTGCAAGGACAAAATGTGAAAGGCAATGCAAAACAGTCCTATGCTATGCCATGGAAAAAAGAGCCAGATGTGAGCCATGGCAGAAGAAATAGGTGTTAATAAGAGAACTGAGAAAGAAGTAAATAAAATAACAACCAGGAATGTGAAGGCATCAATTGGTAAATTTTATAGACAACACAACACCTAATATTACAGATAAATTCTAAAAAGGAGAAGAAGAATAGTCTGGCACATAAGGAACTGGAAGTGATAAATGAACAGAACTGGATAAGAAATAGGGATTTAGGACTTGTAACAATAAAAATTTATATAAACGACAGAGGTTTCAAACTAAGAAACAACCCGTATAGGTTCAATAAGAGGACGAAAGGAAAGCCTCAGCTGTGACCCGCATGCAACAGAAACCAATAAGAGTTGAGAAATCAACCTGGAAAAGAGGAAGGCAAGTTAACATCAATTATTTTAGCTGACCTTTAGGAAATCAACCACGGATTAAAACCAGGGTGATAATTGTGTACGGACAACGGGAGGAGGATATGAAAAGAAACAGCAGTTGGGAGTAAGAAATTCATAAAAGCAACAAATTAAATTAAAAAACAACTGCAAAGAAAGGGTCAAATCTGCAAGAGTGTGGAAAAAGAAGAAGGGCAAATCATGAGAAAACCATCATCTCTATATGAAGCATCCACCGAATTGAAATGTCGTTTCAAAAACGAATATTTAGTCCCTGCATTCGTTTTTACAAATAACTTTCGTCCCATATTTTATTTTTCCTAGACAAAAGTCTTTAATTGAAAGTTTTTTTTTTTTTTTATCATCGTATTTTACAGTATCGTTTAGTTCTTTTTATTTCCTGCCAATTAAGTTCGTTTAAAACATAGATTTTATTTCATGTAAAATCGATATTTACTATAAGAATTTCCTTCCTTTTGCCAGAAAATTATTTCCTGATTTTAGTCCAAAGAAGTTGAGATGAAAAATAAAAACAGAAAATAGTATAATAAATATATGATATTATAAGAATGAATTCTGTCTCGTAACAGTAATTGAATTTCTTGATATTTTTTTACTGGTTCGATTGGTCATAGATTTGATTACTTTTCATGACTGTGATTGATATTATTGTGATTTTGTTTACTATAATAATTTATATCTATTTGAAGAATCTCAACAAAGTTTATGGTTTGATATTTAAGAATTAAATTAAAAAAATAAAATTATTGGGGACTTGAAAAATATTTATTAAAATAAATTTGAAAAACATTTATTAATAAAATGTTTTTCAACTTATTTTTTATTATATAGCTAAATACTGAAAATATTTTACAACTTATTATTTTATTACACTATAAAATATTAAAAAATAATTTTTTTTAAATAACTCTCTAAAAAAATTACTTTTCAGTAAATATTAAACATGGTTATAAATAACATTTTTTTCGACAAGAGTACTTATTAATTATAATCTGGTCCTCTACGTCCTAACGTTGAGGATGTGGCTCTCTGTCATATCTTCGCGGCAATTATGGCATTGACTGCCATTGGTTGATGATCAACTCTGCAAAGCAATGCATTTTCTCCGCTCTTTCCTTTCACTCTGGATTTTTCATAGCCGCAAGTCTGTCTCTTTATTTTTTTTCTTCGAGACAATGAAATATCATGCGCGTGTTTCGTAGTATAGAATTATTTTCTTTTTCATTTTTTATTCCTCTAAACAGTTTATTTAATTTTTTTTTATGTTCAATTGGCTCAATAGCTAATTGAAGGTTCAGACCCCATATGAATATAAATGTCATCTCGCGATAAAAAGTATTTAATTTCAACATAATTAACATGCATGGTTAAAACCTGAAGCGTGGAGTTTGTATGCTTTTGTATTTTAAGTTTTTGAAAGAAGTTAATTTTTTTATTTAAAATAAAATTTTTAATATCTTTAAATTATTTTAATATATTGATCTGGAAAATAATTTTTTTTAAATAAAAAAATAATTTTAATATATTTTCAACTAAAAAACACTTCGAAAAATAATTATTACCACAATAATAAATATATTCTTATTAGAATATATCTAATACTATGAGGTAGAGTGTTTTTTATTTGAAAATATAATAAAATAATTTTTTAAAATTTTTATATTTTTAACATCAATACATTAAAATTATTAAAAAAATATTAATATAATGTTTTTAAAAACATCTAAAAAATTAAACAATCTCAGTATCAATCACACCCTTGTAAAAACCAGCTAGCTATTGAGTCGAAGCAAACATGTTCAAAGAACACAAGGATTAAAAAAACTACTTCAAAAAACATAAAAGTTAATTGATCAATTAAAAATACAAGAGTGAAAAATAAATAATGTTACATCGACATGCATAGTAAAATCAAGACTTGATGGAAGTTAATTACTGGGTTTATTAGAAAAATTTAGCAATCACTAGGATTAACTGAAAAATTTACAAAACATAATAAAAAACATGAGAATGAAAATGAATAATTAACACAAGTACGAGAGTAAATTTAGGAGTTTTGCCTAAACAATTGTTCTGGTTTAAGCTTACGAATCCTTGGAGCTTCTGCATAAAAAGGGTCTCAAAACTGAACCAGCAACAATATTCATATGCGCAAGCTTAGCATTATCAGACGAAACACTTGAGATTTGCGTTGCCATACACGAATGTCAAATACAGAAATATAGAAACTCTCTTAAGTCGGTGAAAATAAAATCATGGGCAGCATAACTTCATGTATCTCACAATAAGAAGCATAATAATAATAATAATAATGGAGCCAGAAATCGAGGGACATGTTTGATTCTCACCACGTGACCATTTCGAGAATTGTATATTTAGAAAATGTTACCCAGAAGCAACACGAACAACTTTCTTACCCACATTATGACCATGGAAAACTCCAATCAGAGCGGATGAAGCATTTTCTAGGCCTTCAGCTATATCTTCAACATAGACCAGCTTCCCTTCCTGCAAGTGCCTGATGGCAAATTCAAGATATTATGGACATATTTGCTTGAAGTCTGTTTCGACAAAGCCTTTTATTCTCAAGGCTCTTTACGGCCACATTAAACATACTGTGTATGCCTTCCGGCTCTTCAAGATTGTATTGAGAATCATTCCACAGGCTGCAATCCTTCCATGAGGTTTCATGTGCAGGATTACTTCATCAAGCATTTTACCACCCACTTTGTCGAAGTAGATGTCTATGCCTTCTGGGAAATACCTTCATCATAGAAAAGGGAACATAACAAGTGACGTTTAAATTGAAAAAAAAAAAAATCATTTTCTAAAACTTGATGCTATACTCCGAAGAAATAGTTGCTGGAAGTTTTCTCCATTAAATTCATGAAATTTACTTGGTGTCTGCCTGTTTCTTTCTTCTCTTAAAAAGTTTGAGGTATCCCTTTAGCATTGCCAATTGAAAGAGTAGAGATCACTCAATGCTGTTTCTTCACTAATCTTTAAGCAATTGAGGCAGGAACATTGCCAGTCTAAGAAACTGTTATGCAAGGATATGTCAGCCCTTGCAACCACCTTGACCTCTGGCATGATTGATGTATTTGAACGAACTGAATTCAAGAAATTAAACAAGCCATCAGACTTTGGTTAACAAGCTTGGAAAATCACCGCTTTAAAGCTGCAGCTAAATCATGCTCTTTATAGTTGAAGGCATCATCAAATCCAAACTTCGTCCTTGACAGATTAACCTGAACCACCTCGTCATGTTAGATCGAATGTATTTTTTTGATCTGCCTTCAATGGTCGAATTGCATTAACCTACTTCACTAACTGCATAATTCAAAAGCCACACGAGAAGTAAGAGAACACCTTTTCTTCAGTGCTAGCACTTCCAACAACATAACATCCCATCATCTTAGCGAATTGACCAACTAATTGGACTACTCCTCCACATGCTGAAGAAACATATACAGTTTCTCCTGCTTTCGGAGAGCATAAGCTGTAAAAGCCAACATAAGAAGCAACCCCTCCCGTTCCTGGTCAAAAAGAGTTCCAGCAAGCTAAGTTTCAGAGAAGTATGGAAAATGGTATCAACAAATAAAAAAATACTTATCCATTGGAGGAATTCCACTTGAAAAATGAAAATTTGCATCAGTTATTTGAAAGCAACTGCACATGAAGAAGAATGTAATGAAAACCTCCACACCGAAGTTTATTTAAGTATCAGAGGAAATGTTTTCTGTTTATAAAACCAAAACGAACTCTAGAAATTTACCCTAGATTGGTTAAAGTTTAACTGGCAGGCTAACCGGTGAACCAGCAACCAGGCTCCCTTGCTGGTGTACTGGCCGGGCCATTTCTGATGACACTGGGTTGAACAGCTTGTATGATTGTACTACCATCAGGCTGACATAAAAATGTCAGAATTTCAAACTGCTGCCAAGTAAGGTATATGGTTAAGTATAATTTAACTTCTGCACTGAAACATACAATTTAGCTAGTGCTCAAGCAAGACTTGCAAAACCTATGAATTCTATCCAGGAATGGCTCGAGCTCGTAATAGTGATTGTGTATTCTTCCCACCCAGTTAATCCCCAGACAAAATCATATTCCTGGAAGCCAGGATGTGTGGACTGAATGACCTTACAAACACCACACCCCACAAGAACGTGATGGATCAAAAATGAAAAAGAAAAGAAAAAAGATCACAGAACATTAAGAACACAGCATTATCATTTTCTGAAGTCTTTTATCTCACGTAGCTGTAAGTAATGACAGCACTATCCAAATCATTTGAAATGCGGTAATAGACAACCTTACAGTTTGTAAAAAAGTCTAAAACCTCTTAGTCAATTTCAATGGCAACGACATAAATTTGTATGCAATAGCAGAGCCAGGAGAGTACGGCTTGATAATGGTCCCGGGATGAGAGACTTGATTGGACATGCGGAGGCGCATGAACGGGTCACATGCAAGGCAGAGATTCTTGAGAAGCACAGCCTTGGATCCATAGGGGAGGCTGCAATTGGTCTCAGATGATCTCAGTTCAAAGTCACTCTCGTACATATAATCTCTCAACACCAGCCGCTTCTGCTTGTTGCTCACCATCTCCATCTCTTTTTGTTTCAGAGTACTCTGCACCTATGGAACAGGCCACGTGCCATAAATATATATATATATATATATATATATATATATATATATATATATATATATATATATATATATATATATATATAAATGGACTGGATATGAAAAGAGAGAAAAATAATAATTCTAGGATACAACAGAGTTACGATTATAATATCACTAATATCTTAAAAAAAATCTCAACTACAAAGATCCAATTACCAACAATAAATAAAATGGATCACAATTATCACCTAAAACAAATAAATGAGTCACCACCACCTTTCGTCGGAAAATATAATATATGCGTGATTTTTTTTTTCAATAAAAAACTCAAGAACTACACGTAAAGGAGACGTTTTCACCTTCACAATTCCTTTTTAAGATTTTTTTTTAGAAAATTATCAATGATATTTCTACAGTTTAAGTATTTTTTTCACTTTATATATTTTTAAAATTATAATTTATATTTTAGGACAACATGGTATTTTTTTTATTTTAAATAAAAAAAATAAAATCATCATCGTATATAATATATTAAAAAATAAAATCAATAGAAAAAAATTTGAACTTAAATAGAATTTCTCTCTTTTCTTGAAAACAAGTCTGAATCCAAATCAAAATCTAATAGAGTATTTTAATCTATATGTTTAATCACTTCAACCCAAATTTACTTTTTTGACAGAGGTTGCGCTGCTGGAATCACCTCAACACAAATATTATTGTTTTTTTTTCAAAACCCTTGGAAAAACCCAAGTTAATTTCCAGGATTATTGTGTTGGGGATTCCGGCACCCCCATGCGCGGACCGGTGGTGTACTGATAGTTGCTCATATGAAGGGGAAGCACATTGACACAATATTTTAACGTGGTTTGGCAAAACCGCTACATCCACGGGAGAGAGTCCATATTATTTAGAGATAGAGAAATGATTACAAACACAATACATGGAGGAGGAGGATAACTTCACAACTCTACTCCCAGCTCTCTTGCTGCACTTGCAGCTGCTGCCATTGCAGCCCTTCACTTTCTCTCTATACTCTTCACATTCTCACCACTCACTCTACTTATGCTCTCTCACGTATGCCTATTTATAGGCAAGTATGGTGGCTCCTCTTCTTCAACAATAGCAGCTGCACATGGATTGATATATTTGTCAATGGTAAGTGTTTGACAAATGGTAACCCTACTTCTTAGGGTAGGTTGATCATTTATTGCCCATTAATGGCAAATCCCAACAATCACTCCCTTTGCCATTCATGTGGGGCAACTGTCCTCTTGCTTCTTCAGCACAGGCTTGCATCTTGCAGCTCTTCCAAGCTTACCATTCTGAGAGCATCTGTGGCCGAGTTTACAGGTACTCGCCAAACCTTTCAATCACCAGAGTTACCAAAGCACACCTTTTCTCACACAAAAGGATCACTACAACCAGATGGTCTGCCACTTCACATCTGAAGAGTGTTAACGCTTGTCTCTAGGACACACTGCATTCCCCTTCGAGCGTATCAACCATGCTCGGTCCGGAATGATTCATCAAGCCTTACATCAAGGCTTACAACACCCCCTCAAACGGAAATTTCTATTTCCAAGTGCGACAATCATTATCTGAGTATCTCAATATGATCACGAGCTCACCACTCTTTCAAGAGTCTACTCATCCAGGAGTTGCGCCTGCCCTCTGTTCTACCCTAGGAACCACACCTTACTTCTCCATGAGTCTCTCACTCTTATTCGTAAGAGTCCAGGTAGCTCTCCACCTTTACCTATGGGGGTAACCCATTAAAGGTTGATCCATATATGTCTTCATACTCTGAGTATTATAATGCCATTACCGAGATCACCACCTTGACAAGAGTCAACTCGTTCCCGGAACCTGCGCATGCCCTCTGCTCCTTCATAGCAGCTGCGTCTTAATGCTCCACAAGTCACACACTTATTGTCCAAGGCAAATGTCTTCTAGCTCATTGATCTTTAGTATGGGGGCAATATCCATTAAAGTTAATCCTGCATTTGTCTCCATACTCATCATAGCCACTTCATTGGCTATACACCTGTCCACTCATATCTAGCCATCACATTGGCTCTGGGGCGTTCTGAACTGGGCTTACATCGTGGCCCACACACCTTCTCCTTGGGTGTCTCCGCTTGTCGTCATGCGACGGTCTGAATTGGGGCTCCTATCATGGCCCTCACACCTTCTCTAAGGTGTCTTCGCCTATTGTCATGAGGCGGTCTGAACTAGTGCTCCTATCACGGCCCTCACACCTTCTCTAAGGTTTCTTCGCCCGTTGTCATGAGACGGTCGCATCCTCCTTCAACTGAGATGCTTCAAAGTGGCTCCAAAATTCTCTACCACCATATGCACTATGGGAGAGATTACTGCCACTGACTACATAGAAAGAGAAAGTTGCGGTATACTCCTCGCAATACTCCACCTCGATTTCTATGTTTGGAGCTTCTATGCCTTTCTGCTTGACAGCTCCACCTACACCAACTCTCTTTAGTGTCTTCGCCTTTCATCATAGGCGATCGCTTTTTATCACAGGCGTTTGCACCCCCTCAATTAGGTGCCTCTACAACAGCTCTCTTTCCATCCTTGCATGCATTGGAAAGATCTTCGCCTGTTGTCTTCATTAAGAGCATAAGAGACTTCCTGTTGTACAAACTTTAACAGTCTCTGCTCTGAGCTTCATCTGGGAACACTTCTTCTCCTTGCACCTGTTGTCTCATTACAATACCTCGTTGGATCCTACGGGTACTCCTGCATAATCTTCGTGTGCCCTCGTGTAATTTCTGTTCTCTAGATTTCTCTTTATTCCTTGCTTATGTTTGACAGCAGCTCATCCTGTCATAACACTTGTCCAAGTCAAAATAGGATGCCAATCTTTATCCCCTTGCTGTATTTCTCTTCTATTATCAGGGTCTTCATCAATTCTCCCCTCGAGAAATCACAGTCATCTAATCTAACTTCTTTGGAGAAATCACCACTTCATCAGATCCTTGAACATACGGAACCCAACTGTTCCCTTGTGTCGTCGTCTTGCTAGTCTTCAACCGTTTCATTACAAACTGCTATATATACGAAAATAGTACCGTATGGATAATCCTTCCACTAAGCAAGTTCCCAGGAAAGATTGGAGGGGTCACACTGGTCCCGTTTAAAACCAAATCTCCTAGACAGAACTTCTTAGGCCATATCTATCCATCGTACTGTCTTTCTGTATATACAACCATTTGCTAGCTTTGTTGCGGCTTTCCTTTACAAGTGATCTAGAATATACTGGTTTAATACATGATTTCTCAACATCTGGTGAGACTACCAGTTCTTAGATTCATCAAGATTGGTCTTCATCAATTTTCACTCTACACCTTAAATTGTCTACTTGATCAGGTGTCCAGAGTGTCCCAATTTTGCCTTCCTTCAAGGCAATTAAAATTTCCTCACTTAGCAGTTCAGCACATGTAATTGAGTAAACATGTGCACCTTCTTCTTCTTCATCTCCATCGATCACCATGATGACCTTTAGATGCCTCCTGATCGGCCTATCTCCTTTGTTAATTCACCACCGCCATTTTTGGTCTCAAATATCAACGATCGGACCGTACCATTGCATCTGGAACGATTAAATTAGCTGGAAACAAGTCTGAAATCATCCAAATCGCATTTCAGACGGCTAAGATTTGATCAAAACAATTTTGGACTGATGAGCAGCCCAGATTCAATCTTAGATCCGGTTGTACGTAGACTCTGTTGCACAAAATCTTATCCCTCGGCTCGGCTCCCCAAATAGCTTGGCTCAACTCAACCTGGCACGGCTCGGTTCGCGGCTGATGACATGGCATGTGGGTCCCACTATGTTGACGTGTCGATGACTGGGATGACATGGCATGCTGACTGTGTATACTGGCGTCATGATTACGTCATCCTTATCCGAGTCTAGCAAGTGGGTCGGGTCGTCTGGTATTTGGGTCGGGTCAGCTCATCCGGGTGAAGAAGACGTGTGTGACGCGTGGCGCGCGTCTGTGAGCGTGGGCAGTCTCCTCGCCGACGCGTGAGGAAGATTTCATCTTCCGATTTCGACGCGGTTTTCAACAGTGGCTTCGTCTCTTCCTCCTCTACACAGTGGTATGGTCAAAACACAATTTTAACAACTTTCATTTTTGAGCAATATCAAACACCACTTAAACCATATGCCCTGATACCAATTGTTGGGGATTCCGGCACCCCCATGCGCGGACCGGTGGTGTACTGATAGTTGCTCATATGAAGGGGAAGCACACTGACACAATATTTTAACGTGGTTTGGCAAAACCGCTACATCCACGGGAGAGAGTCCATATTATTTAGAGATAGAGAAATGATTACAAACACAATACATGGAAGAGGAGGATCACTTCACAACTCTACTCCCAGCTCTTTTGCTGCACTTGCAGTTGCTGCAATGACAGCAAGGCTGCTACCATTGCAGCCCTTCACTTTTTCTCTATACTCTTCACATTCTCACCACTCACTCTACTTGTGCTCTCTCACGTATGCCTATTTATAGGCAAGTATAGTGGCTCCTCTTCTTCAACAATAGCAGCTGCACATGGGTTGATACATTTGTCAATGGTAGGTGCAACTACCATTGACAAATGGTAACCCTACTTCTTAGGGTAGGTTGATCATTTATTGCCCATTAATGGCAAATCCCAACATATTGTTCTAATTGAGTGAGGATTGTTATCTTTTTCGTTTCAAAACCCAAAAAAGAACCCTTTTTATCCATCTTCTCTGTTGTTGGCAATGCATCTTATACGCGAAGGCATGCAAAGCAGGGTTTTGAAATCCACCATTTGAAACTTGTGGAAGGAAGGATGGAGGCTATGCTATTTTCAAGTTTGAAAGATATAAAAGAGAAAAAATTTCAAATTTGGAAATTCCTGTAACAGATTGTGTGATCAGGGTACCACAGATTTGCAGAGACGGGCATATCTGGATGCTGCAAAAATTGCTGGATTGAAGCCTCATAGATAGATGCATGACTGTGCTGCAAACGCATTCAATTATGGGATATACGAAATAGATTTCTCAAATGCAGGGCCAACTTATGTTGCTTTTGTTGACATTGGTCGTTGCGATACTCAGGTGTCTATTGTGTCGTTTGAGGCTGCTGCATACGAGGATGCTGTCACATGCTCTTGATAGCAGTTTAGGAGGGAATTTGATGATGTTTTGTTTTTTTTTTTTTTTGGAAAATAGTTGAAGGAACTTTCACAACATAGATGTGTACTCTAACGTGAGAGCGTCTAGGCTAAGGTCAGCATGTGAGAGTTTGAGGAAGGTTCGGTGCAGATGCAGAGACAGAGGCAGAGGCTACTCCTCTTTTTTAAAAAAATGGAGACAATAAGAAAATGACTGAATTATACAGAGTCAATAAGAACTTATAAGCAAACTAACATGTTGGATTTATAGAGACGAAGGATACCATATGAATACAAAATTGCCGTCTTATGTTCCCAGATTTATTGATGCAGTTTGTAGATGCGGCGGGTACTTCAATATTTAGTGTGGGAAGAGATGTTATAGAGAGAGGTGCTGTGCGGAGGAGGGGCAGACGATCTGGATAGATGCAGTTTTGTGGCGGTGAGGATTAAGGGTACTGATAAGAGGTGGAGTAACAAGTCATAACGATGATGAGATGAAACGATCATTTGCTCCTATCCAAAAACAAAAGGTTTTGAGAGGGAGAATAACAGGTCGGTCAATACGGGAAAAGGGAAAAGCGTGGCCATTAGTAAATGTAAAATAAATTGATAAACTTAAATAGAAAACTACCAGTTACCATAACAGTTCAAGCTTAATGCTTCAGCAAATTAACTCTATCCTAGACCTGGAATGAAAACAAAATTACAGGGTCATACCAACTTGGCCAGCCGTGCCCCGCAGGCACTTCGACGGTTGGACCTGTTTAGTCTCTAGACCACCAATCAAGCATATGGCCTGGTTAACCATGCAGCAATACAGTTTTTATGACGCCAAAAAGAGAATTTTCAAGGCTCTCATCAATAGTTTACGTTCTCCACTACAAAGGTTGTGAATAATATGATTTGAAAGGGTTGAGAAAATTCTCATGCATTAACAGTATTGTTCAACTGAAAGGGTTCCCATAATTGAAGAGATCATCCACGAATATCTTGAATTTAATGATTTCTGATAATCACGCAGATGATTTCAAGTCAGATTTTACTAAAGCTCGACGACAGCTCCAGTACTTATACCTGAAAAGTTCATAAATAGTACACCATACTAACCAAAAATCATTCACGGGCTACACAGATGACCTGCTTACCAACGTTTTTTCCAGAAAACAATCCAACTAAAGCAGCTGGAGCACTTTCCAATCCTTCACTCATGTCTTCAATGTAAACAATATTCCCTTGTTTGTAGTTACTGACAACATTTTCAAAGAAGCGTGGATATAAATGCAAGTAATCACTTTGCAGGAATCCTTGCATCCTGATGCGTTTGGCTATGAGACTGAACAAGTTGTGAATCCCTTTGGAAACAGAGAGGCTGTTGGAAGAAACCATTCCACACACTGCAATTCGGCCATGAATCCTCATGTTGAGCAATGCTGCTTCAAGCATATCTCCACCAACATTATCAAAGTAGATATCAATGCCTTCAGGGAAGTACCTGTTCGGGGGATATTCTGTCAGTGATCAAATTGAGGGCAACTCTTATCGTAAGGAAATTTATATACGAGGAAATTTTGTGTTAGTTGATGCTGATACAATTTTGGATGTGTCTGACTTGGCTACCCACAACTTGAGTTAAGATGCTCATGCATGTGAAAGTTTAATGCGTTTAGCATTCTATAAAGACAAATTCACAAATTATAATGCAGACATCAAGTGCACAACCGCTTTGCTGACTCTTAAGAGAAAAATCTTAGTTGGAATCTCAGTCAAGGCAACTCCCTTTTCAAATCAAACCTATGTTTATGTTTAGAAAAGCAACGGGCTGAAAAACCCATCATTCTTTTTGGGGTTTCACTATAAGATAATCAACAGTAAAAGCCACCTATGCCTCTAAAAATCTTCTCCTCTTTGTACATTTGTTTTTTAACATTTTTTTATCGAGTGAGAAGTAGCAGTTAACAACAGCAACAAAAAAGAAAAGAAAATTATGCTTGGAAATTGGAGAGGGAGTCTGCTAACTAATCACTACAATTAGCAGACATCTTGTTGAAAGTGTCTAGTTTGTATTAGTTATCAAAATATAATGGCAGAGCAATGGCACGACAAGGAGATGAAATATAGTTAATTGGATGCATCAATAATTGGATCATGTTCTAATAGAATGTTACAGACCAAGGGCCTCATGGTTGGTTGAACTGGAATTTTCAAAAATTTTGATTTTTGTTTTTGTTTCAAATTACTTTTTTAGTATTTTTGGATTGTTTTAATGTGTTGATATCAAAAATAAATTTTAAAAAATAAAAAAAATATTATTTTAATGCATTTCTAAACAAAAAAAACATTTTAAAACGCAACTTTTACCATTATCCAAACATCCCCTAAATCGATTATTTTTTATTATGTGAACAAAAGGCCAATTGTTCACTTAAAAGCATAATTAGCATACTTAGCCTGGGTTATGGGTTTGCCGAGTCAAACCAGGTCAACCTCAAAATGATATTGTTTTGTTTTTTTTTTCAAATGAAAGGAAGTCATTTAGGGCAAAGTTTTTTTAAAAAAACTCAAACTACATTGTTTTTGAAAAAAAATCCTTGGAATTGACCTGACTGGATCAACCTCCAAACCAGTTTGAAATGAAACTTGGTCTGGGCCAAGCGTCAGGCTATGCAAGGTTTAATAGTTATGCTGAAAAGGCCAGCAGCTAACATCATGAAGGCACGGATGATTAATAATAAGTAAGCAAGTTGCAAGGTAATCGGGCCATCTCATGACATTCGTCTCGGGATTTTGGAATTTAGATTAAGCATCGAGGAAAATGGGCATATCAGAAGTAGCTACTTCCGTGACAAGCAGAAAAATTATGTTCTTTTATCATGCTTACACTTCGAAAAGCTAATTACTGAGTACTGACCTTTTCAAAGCTGCATTCAGGTCGGGTTCCTCTTTGTAGTTAAAAGCCTGATCGAATCCAAGCTTGTTCTTTAAAATGTCAACCTAATATTTCCCATTCAAGATTTCTTTCTTGTATCAGTTCTAATAGCAGTTGTCAATTATATAATACTAATTCCTGAGCAGTATCACTTAGGGATGAGAGCACTATCCATATAACATATTCATAAAAGAAATCTACCTTTTGGCTTGTGCCAGCACTTCCAACTACATAGCAGCCATGTAACTTGGCAAGCTGGCCAACAAGCTGGCCAACTGCACCGGAAGCGGCAGAGACAAAGACATTCTCCCCTATTTCAGGGGAGCAGACCTCATAGAACCCTGCATAAGCAGTAAAACCTGCCATACCTACATGGAAATCCCACTTCCGTTAAATTTTCAAGGATAAATACATTAACATCAGAAAATAATTAATAACAATTCCATAAGATTAAAATTTTAAAGTGATGAAGATACAGAATCATGAGCAATGAAGCTGGAGAATTTTTTTCCTCTCTCTTGTACTCATCGGGGAGGGAAAAAAACAACAAATTCAGCAGAAGTCGATGTTAACTGCAGCAAGCAAATAACTTTTCCCTCAGGAAATAAAATCATAAGTTCGAAAAACAACTTTCTAGTTTATATATATATAAATGCTGAGCAGCACTCAAACATTTCATCAAATCAACTAGAAAAAGGAGAACTGGCTTGGGCACCATAATGGGTGTCTTATGTCTATGCTGATGGGGAGCTAAATTGACATAAACAGTCAGCTGGTGAATAGGTGATATAAATTACTAGCCAAGCTGGTGGTAAGAAGTAAGCTATGAGTCAGGATTCACAGCAGATATCAATTTCATTCCTTCTGGCAAATATAATTAATGCCCAGGTATTCTAATATAAGTCAACTTAGCAATCTAAGGGTCGATTATATATAGATTGTACAAAACTTGGGGACCAAGTGGCAAAGAACTTATAAGAGAGATGGAATGTTGTCTTCTTCATATTAAGTGAATTAGCAAATGATGTAAAAAATCTAAAAAGGAGAAAGAATTGGCAATGCTTGAATAACAAGAATAGCGTACCAAGAAGACCCACGTGATATGAGAGGGGGATATCATCTTTCTGGATTCTTCTCAATTGCTCATGTTTCCGCATCAAGCTGAATTCTTCCCAACCAGTCAGCCCTGAAACTAAGTCTCCAGGCTTGAAATCTGGATCATCAGAATCCACAACCTTTGATACACCAAATCCTTGTATCGCCTTCATCAAAATAAACAATCATTCATCAATGCAGAAGCCATATGGATACAGTGTTAGATACTAATACAGGAATTCATCGAGGGTAAGAAATCCATCAACTTTAAGCAAAAAAGGGGGGAAAACGAAAATAAAAGAAATTCATCAACATGGGATTTGTGTTATTCCTGAATTGAAAAACACTTGGCCTAGAATGATTTTCACCACCTAAATGCAACTCAACGAGGAGCCAACCATATCCTACAGGAAAGAGTGACAAAATATCCAGCCAGATGTGGCTGCTGGGATTCGAGCCCAAGTTCTCCACACTAAAGCCACAAGATGCGGCCCATGAATCATATCTTTTACTCTTTTTTTAATGTAAATTTTCTCGTAACATTATCCGAATAATCTGAGAGAACTTAAATTAATCTAGAACAGTGCAGCCCATGAATCATATCTCCCAACTTGACATGAAAATTAGAACAAATCCACTACAAAACCAATACAAACCCTATGTCAAATACAAGAAAACCGATCCTTTTTTCTAAACATTTCCATCAAATGAACCCACAAACTGGATATCGTAAACAAGAACATAACAAAACAGATTCTTGATATTTCAACAGATTAAGATGCTGCAAATCACGATCATCTGGATATCAAATAATCTACAACTTCGCAAAGCTATAATGCTATATATACCTGGCCAGGGACAAAAGGAGGGATGTATGAATCATAATACTCACGCATGCGACCTCTCATGTAAGGGTCACAAGACAAATAGAGATTCTTGACTAAAAAAGCTCCGGACCCTTTTGGTGCTTTGAGCTCTATTTTTCCAATCTTTAGTTCCATGTCTGTCTCTCTCGGTATTCTGTCTATAAACCCCTTGAATATTACCTGCTTGTTATCCACTGTTTCCGCTTCCATTTTCATCAAGAACTCAATTCAACCCCTTGTAGAAAGAATGATATAATTAATGGTTGGTGTTACAGTTTCAGTGTTTAGTAGTGTTGTTGCCGTGTTTCTGTTTTTAAACTACCCAACCGAGTCTGATGTTAGTAATCGGGTCTAGTTTTTCATGCTATCTACCTAACTTCCAATCACATTTTCTGGGCCTGTTTTAGCCAGCAATGCTCCTTGAACCTTCTGTGGACCAAAATAGTTTGGCGGGTTGGTGCAAGACAGTAAAGACAGAGCAAATCGAGAAACAGGTTTCGGCGAGAACAGAAGGAAAATGTGATACTAACTACCCCATAGGTTTTATATATATATATATATATATATAATATTTTTTATATTTTAGAAGTTTGTTTTTTTCTATCGGCATACTAAAATATCAAAAATACATTTTAAAAAAATAATTTAAACATAAATTTTTTATTTTTTCAAAAACACGATGTCACCACAAAAACAAACACGGTCTTAGTCACACAAATTAAATCCATGTAATATCATGGGTTATTTTGCATTGAATTATTTTTTTTCTAATAAAACTAATTAATGTGAATTGGATTCATACTAGTTTTTTTTTTCCTTGCGCTACGCTTTGGGTTGGATAAAAAAATCTTTGCACCTAAAAATATTATTCATTGAACTATTTGATATTATTATTAAACATGATCCAACAAGTCAATCTTGAATTCCTTCAACTTAAATCCTTGATTAGCTCTAGTTAAAATTAATTCATGAAAGTTACCTTGACTTGATTTGGTCGACTTAATGAATCTAAAGATAACCAGACAACTAATAAAAAATGTGGTTTGACTTGAAAAAAAAAGAGATAACATCTTTCTTTTTATATTGAGACGTTGATAAATTAAATCGACTTAAGCTTCGAACTAACCCATCAAAATCATGACCCAAACCATGGTCTTCACTTGATTTAACAATTTTGTTTTGAAAAATTATTTTTTACGTAATGATATGATAACAAAAATAGTCTCTCATGAAATTGAGCACCAACCAAATATTATGACTTTTGTTTGGGATTATTAGAACCTTGTTGAAAACAAACCGAAACAAATTATGAAGACTAATTCAAAATCAACCAAATATTGAATGATTAAATTGATGAAAAAAGCCAAAAAGAATTCAATCAAAATAAAAATAAATGAAAGATGAAATTTTTTTAAAAAAGAAAACTATTTATTATTGTTATTAAACTTGATCCAATAGGTCAACCTTGAAACCCCCGATCTGACTCCTTGTTTAATCCACGTTTAAAATTAATTCATATAAGAGTTGACTAAATATGAGATCCAAAAACAACCGGTAAAGCAAAGCTAAGTATAAAGAGTTCCACTGTCCCATCACTGAATCTCAAATTTAATTCTTCCACCTGGAAATCTATTATTGAGTTAAATATATCATAATGATAATGCCGGTAAACTGTCACTGAACTTTGCTGTTGACATGAATGACCAGTAGTTTTTTTATATGAAGCATTCATATGTGGTATGTCAATCTCATATTTTGTGCAAACAGACTGCACATTTGCAAGGAGAAGATCAAATCCAGCATCTCTCAAAGTTTGAAGTAATGCTTTAGTAGTTGATACAAGATCCATTGCATTTAAGATGTCAAGAGATTTTTGCTGTAAATCTTGACAAAGTAAATCAGTAATCTCCATTATTTTATGTATCAAATATAAGATGAATATAAATTCAAAAGATTTCATCACAATCAAACAACCACTAGCTTCTCCACATATAGAATTAGAAGATCCTTTTTGAACCATACTTTCAAGCACAATAATAGTTGCACCATACATATTTATTAAGCTGCAAATAGAATCAAAATGAGAGCTCCGGCGAGTAGTTCTACTTCGATATAAATTACCGATTTGATTAGCCCTTTTACTAGTCTCACGTTCTCCAGTAACTATCATATGTGCAATTTTTATAGCCTGAGCATAATGTAACTCGGTATGACGTTTGAGAGAAGCACAAATAAGGTTGATAATGGTTGTCAATTTTGAGAAAAATAACTAAACAAAAATATCATTTCCAGTTGTTGCAACTAATGCTAGTTGTAGTCGGTGACTAAAAAAAATGTACATAATATGTATAAGGACAATCTTTGAGAAATAGAGTTTGTAGTCCATTCCATGTGCCACGCATATTGCTAGCAGCATCATACCCTTGACCTCGTATATTGAAAATATACAAGTTATATCGAGTGAGCACATCACAAATTTTTTTTTAAGTGTTGAAGAAGTAGTATCTGAAACATGCACAATACCAAAAAAAACTCTCGTACAAAACCCTAAATGTCAATAAATCTCAAAACAATAGCCATTTGTTCTTTATTTGATGTATCTTTGGCTTCGTCAACCCAAATACAAAACTTTGCATCTCTAACTTCTTCACAAATCTTTTTCCTTATTTTGTTCGCGAGAATATGCAAAATTTATTTTTGAATAGTCGGCGAGGTATACTTTGCATTTTTCGAAGCTTTTTCTAAGACAACATCATCAATGTCAACATTCAGTCTCCCCATAAGTCTTATCATTTCCAAAAAATTGCCTCGATTATTAGAAGCCAAAGATTTATCATGACCTCTAAATGCACATGCTTGTAAGCTAAGCCATCCAATACTTTTAATTGTTGTTGTAAGTCTCAACCGATTTTTCTGAACTTCTTCAATAGTTTGTGCATTCAACGCTTTATCAATATATTTATTTACTTTCATTAAATCTTCAACAAATTTCACAGCATTATTATGTGGTGAAGTGGGACTTCCCACATGCATCAAAAGTGCACATCTATCCCCATCATTAACCCCCTTCCAACTTCTAAAGCTTTCGGTGGTGAATGTGAGATGATGAGGCACTTTGTTTTCAAAGATAAAGCATGGAAAAAAAAAATATTGCATCATTTGATGGAGAGTACTCTAGCCAAGGAAATTGATCAAGCCAAGTGTATTGAAATCGACGATACTGTCTCCCTGATTCAATCCTTGGATACTCTGCTAACTTAAGTTGACACGGGCCCATTTTGATATAACCTCTTCTAATTTCATCTTGTTGAGTAATAGGATGTTTCCACACTGGAATTGATAACTCAAGATCTCGTTCAAGAGTATTAATATCAATTTCAACTCTTTGAGATTTGAAAGGGGGTTGTTTACTATAATTTGAGACATCAACATTGGATTAGAATGTCCTTTAATTATTGGTTGATGTTTGTTTGTTTGGTTTAAAGAATGCAAACATGGTTTTTCCTCTCTTGCTTCATTGATTTTCGATTATAATTTATAACCTATTCATGTAAAAGGGATTAAGTAAGTCAGGTGCAAAATGAAAAAATATTAATACCACAATAACATATTTATGAAATGCAAAATATACAAGGATAAACTAGTGATGCAGATTACTGGTAGATTTGGAGAACTTAACCTTGAAATATTCAGTAAATTATTAGTACTAGTGTGTTAGTATCTGTTTATTTTTAAGGTATAATCTACTATTTACTTCACTAATAATCTATTATAATAAATGTGAAATATTAAATTCAAAATAAAAAATTAGTGGTTGTAATTAATTAGTGTTGCAAGGGACATGAAATGTGTGGCTAATGGCTGCTAATTAAATAGTATTGGAAGGGAAAGTGTGTGGTGTTTAGATTTGCTGTGTAAAAAATAAAAGGAAAGTGGATTATTAATTATTATTTTTTTGTTACCTGAAGTACAGCCCTTTTTAGCCTTGTAAAAGGCTACGCCCCTGATAGTAAGTTCATTAAAATAATACAGAAGCCATTACCGCCATGATAATATCACGTAACAGCCGTTGCGTCCTCCAAACCGTCACAAATGAACGTTATAAATCCTGATATCATGTCGATACATTTTCAAGGACAGTATCATGAAGCAAATGGATTATGTCCTTCAAACCTTGTAAGGACAGTATAATCCTGATATCGTGTCGATACATTTTCATGCAATTACTTTGACTTTTATCCAGCTGTTTGCCATGTATTAACCTTGTAAGGACAGTAAATTCGATTTTTAATTCTCCTAACCAGATACTGTGCATGGCTTCTATTATTTTCGCTTCCTTGGAAATAGAGACCATTACATCCCAGCTATCAGCTGCAATATTGCATAATTCATGCTCGCGCGCTAATTAATTTCAATTTATTTGCTTCTCAAATATACATATATAAAATTACAAACAATTATCCGGTTGAACTTGACCAGATATTTTCCCAATTGCGTTGGTGCAAGTTGACTGAGCTTCTTTGTTGAAGTAGGTCAAGTTTACATTCTGCAGTGTTATATCTTTGCATGGATATTTGAAGCTACAATCAAATTTTATAGCAACTGGTGTGGCAGATGTTCCTCGAATGCCTTGATAAATGACATCACTTATTTGTATGCCTGATACCTATGATCACAAGCCACAGTACAAAATAAGATATTCAATTGTAAGTTCAATTAAGAAACCAGTGTTTTAGATACAATATTCACAAATTTAATTATGTCCAGAAAAAAAAACATTTTTATTTATCAATTTCTAACCTGATTGGGGCAATTTAAATTGTGCGGACAGTAATTTTGATCGATGATGATTGGATTTTGGACATTAATCATAGTGGCTCCAATGAATCGAATTGCTTGAACAAAACCATTGCTGTGTCTGGCCCATGACTTAATTCTAAACCCATTTGTAGTGCCAGTAAAAATTGTACTCTTAACTGTCACATTCAGAACCCCGGGCTCATCCATGCTCTTGGCTAAGCTTCCGATACTGAAAAACAACATCCCATAATTGTCCGTCATGTTAATCATCTATCAAAACATATACCTGAGAAAATCCAGTTGATTGCAGGGTTTAAATCATTTCTCACCTGATGCCATGACCGGGGCCACATCTGACCCTTTCGATCCACAGGTTCTTAGTCCCGGGTCCAATTGAGATACAATCATCCCCGGTTTTAATCGAAGAATTCATGATCACAACATCAGTTGATAATTGGACATGAATGCCATCTGTGTTTGGGCTGTCACCAGCAGCTATCACTCTGACTCCTTGGACTTGCACATTTTGGCAGCCATTTATCACAATATGGAACATTTGGCTGTTTAGTGACAGTAATCCATTGATCTTTATGTTGTTGGAGTTCACAAAGCTCAAAGTCTGCATCCATGCAACGAAAAAAGATAAGAACAACTAATCTTAGTACGTACATCCAATAATGCGACATTATTCATTGAGAATTATAGTGATTTGTGCAATGTAGTACCGTAGCTCCAGCAGGGCAATTGCTGCCTTTGGATTTGCAATCCCACAAGGGTGATCCCTTAGCATCAAGAGCCCCCCCAACAATGGAGACACCACTAACACTTTCAAAGCTAAGCCAATTTCTGGCTAGACCAAGAATGCGATAATCCTCGGAAGCAATCAGGGTCCCATCAATCCTTATAGTGATATCAGGACTTCTGCAATTACCACCCCTAAAGGCCACAGAACCAAGCAGATACCTTCCTTTTGGTATGTAAATAATAGTTGAATTGGTAGAGCCACATGCCGCTGTCCATGCATGAAGGAAGGCTTGGGTGGAGTCTGTTTTCCCATTTGGTCTGGCACCATAAGTAAATACATTATAAATTGTTTTGGCAGAGGATATGTTAATGTTTAAGCTGACCAAGAAAATGAAGAGCAGTAGAGATGGAATGCACAACAACTTTGCCATGTTCTGTACTCAGTAAGGCACAGAAAGAGAGCGAGGTGGTGTGATGATTGAATTATTGCAATGAATGAGTTGGGATGTAACGAGCAGTTGATATTGAAAGTTGAAGAGAGTTTAAGAAGTATTTATAGGGACAGACAAATATGCAAATATGCAATAACCACATAGACGCAAGAGTTTTAGATACAGAGGAATGGTGTAGGGTTCAAGGGAGGTTATGAACTGAGAAATAGAAAACGAAAGAAAGCAGCGCCGGAACTCTTGCTTCTCTTGTTAAATGTATTGCTTTGTCTTTCAATCCACTGCGTGTACACTCTGATCATCAAGCCATCTTGCATGCATGGAAAAATCCTCGGTCTTTTCCTTTGATCTAGTTACTGGTCAACTCCTTGATTATTTAAGAAAAAGAGATCAAATTTGGCTATATAACTTCACTTTTATATTTGGGCAACTGCTTGAATTGTCAAAGGAGGCCTCTCTTTTTTTCCCCAGTAATATTGTTGAAGTAGACCAGCTTGCACAGCAGTCCAGAGAGCATGAATGAGCCACCAAACCACCTGAAGAATTTCTTAGAAGTAAATGAAACTATAAAGCAATGTATATTTTTAATCATTATCGTTGTCATGATCAATATCCAAATATTGATGATAACGATAATGATTAAAAAAAGTCAAGCCCTGTTTAATTCCGTAATTAGCAGCATCCATCTTTACAATTTTCTCACAGTCGCCACGTTTCGATTGTCTTCGCCGTGAAGTAATCCTGTCTTCTGTGTCCGTTTCTTTAATTTAGACGTTTGAGCATAAAAACGTTTCCTTCAAGCTAGCGAAAGACAGACGGCATTTTACATTTGTATTGAAAAACTATTTGTTGTCTTCTTCTTTTTCCTCAACATGAAAAAGATTAATGATTTAATTTAGAATGGTGTTATTTCCATTCCATAAATTGTTGACCTCACTCCACAATATTTATTACAAATTATAATATCATCAATAGACTATATTATCTCTTATTTTTAATATAACTATGATGTATTTTATCTTGACTAGATCAAATTTTATTTAAAATATTACTTTCTAGTTACTAAAATTCAAAACTAATTAAAAACAAGAGAAATATATAAAAATTATTTTTATTTTAAAAAAAAAACTAACAACAGAGCCGTTAAAAACCAAACAATTAATTAACCAAATAATACATGTTAAGTAGTTTCCGATTGGCTCGTACCCTAAAAATATTGAAAACTCAAACTAATATCTTAAATATAGAGTATTTAAATAATATATAAAATTAAAAATTAGGATTTATATTTATATAAGTTAACAAATGTAGAATTATTAATTGTGAACATAAACATACAACTTCAACTCCTCAGTCTCTAAATTTGCTTTCTAGAAATTATCAGTTCGACTTTCATAAACCTCAGGACCACTAAAGGCGTACATAGTCGTTAATTTTAGGATTCGCGAAATTAGTTAAGGTGTACGCAAACTAACTCGAACACCCACGTTAATAAATAAATAAATAATATACAAGTTAAGAATAATTAATAATAATACACGTTGCCGGATTGTGATTTAATGTTGTAAATTCTGTTATGTAACATAACTAAAAAAAATAAAAAAAAAATTAAACATGCTCAAAACCAGTTTTACCATACAAATGATCAAATGTTGTATTATAAACATAAACCTCTACAACTAGAAGCCTAAAGGTGGTGGATTTGTGCTGACCTGGAAGGATGGGGATTACGTCATCACCATGCTGGGGCCTTTTCAAAGTCCGTAGTCCGTACGTACTCGGTAAATGTGATAACTTATTGATACCGTTTTCTGCTCTTACTTTGACTTTGACTTGGGCATTGCAATCCATTTGGACAATCAAATTGAATATATATATATTCTGCATTGTGTTTTAAAATATTTTTTTATTAAAATATTGTTTTTAATATTTTTTAAAATTTAATTTTAATGCATGAAAATCATAAAAAAATTAAAATAACAATAATTTAATATATTTTTAAACTGAAAATAAAAATAAACTAACTATGTCAAACACCCTCTCTGCGAAGATTATATATATAATTGATCTGTGTTTCCCATTGATTCCGAGACTGGCTCGTTCTATCTATGCATAGGTTTTTAATTTAATCTGTGTTAGGCAGGCACTTGTTCTTTTTAATGGAATATCCATACCAAAGATCAAATAGCATGCAGAAGTGAATCTAATAAAATGATCGCTCGTTAAATTAAAATTGTTGTTTCTTTGAAAGTACGATCGAATCAAGCCCTTAATATTGTTTTAACTGCGAATTAATTACTTGTTAAGATTACGACGACACAAAATCTTCAGATTTCAGGTTTTGATTTCTAATTAATGGGGTACTGTTGATAGATATTCTTGGAGCCCATTATACAGTACGTATATATGTAGATTCAATTTTTGAATTCCCTTCCTTAATTTGGTCTTAATTAATCGCATACAGTTTCTTTTTATTTATTTATTTATTTATTTTCGTCGTTGGCTGAACTGCACCAGGATGTTCACATTTTTCTCCGGGACTGAATCTAAAAATGGAGGACTAGATCAACAGCACCGATGAGATGCATACAATTCTTATTACATGGTAGACAAAAGAACAAGTTACACCTTTTTTTTTTCTGGATAATGATTGAAGGTATATTAAAAAGGCTGTAAAGTCATTAGTCAAGACAATATACAAGGAAAAGACAAAACATAACAAAATAAAAAAAAAAAAAAAGACTTAGAGAAATAGAGGAAAAGAATACGGAGAAAAAAAATATTGCTAATATGAAACAAAAAGACTAGAAAAAAAAACAAAACTGAAAATAACTAATAATATTTTTTATTACATCATAGTTTAATGAGATCTTAAGAGATCATTTCTTGTATATGTAAAGTTTGAATTCAAAACATGTAACCAAATAGTAATCAATTAAAGATAATATTGGAGAAACAATGAAATAAATATATAGTTCTCTTCTCAACAACATTATTGTTCTTCGACAAACAAATACCAATAAACAGTTAATTACAAACAGAAAATATATACTTCTCAGTAAAAAAAAAATTACAAACAATTATCTGGCTGAACTTGACCATATGTTTTTCCAATTGCGTTGGTGCAAGTTGACTGAGCTTCTTTGCTCAAGTAGGTCAAGTTTACATTCTGCAGTGTTATACCTTTGCATGGATATTTGAAGCTACAATCAAATTTTATAGCAACTGGTGTGGCAGATGTTCCTCGAATGCCTTGATATATGACATCACTTATTTGAATGCCCGACACCTATAGCCACAAGCCGCAGTACAAAATAAGATATTCAAATGTAAGATACAAACACAAATTTAATTATGCCAGGAAAAAAAAAACATTTTCATTTATCAATTTCTAACCTCAGTGGGGCAATTTAAATTGTGCGGACAGTAATTTTGATCGATGATAATGGGATTTTGGACATTAATCATAGTGGCTCCAATGAATCGAATTGCTCGAGCAAATCCAGTGCTGTGCCTGGCCCATGATTTTATTCTAAACCCATTTGTAGTGCCAGTAAAACTTGTACTCTTAACTGTCACATTCTGAACCCCGGCCTCATCCACGGTCTTGGCTAAGCTTCCGATACTGAAAAACAGCATCCCATAATTGTCCGTCATGTTCATCATCAATGAATACATATACCCGAGAAAATCAAGCTGATTGCAGGGTTTAAATCATTTCTCACCTGATGCCATGACCGGGGCCGCATCTGACCCTTTCGATCCACAGGTTCTTAGTCCCGGGTCCAATTGAGATACAATCGTCCCCGGTTTTAATCGAAGAATTCGTGATCACAACATCAGTTGATAATTGGACATGAATGCCGTCTGTGTTTGGGCTGTCACCAGCAGCTATCACTCTGATTCCTTGGACTTGCACATTCTGGCAGCCATTTACCACAATGTGGTACATTTGGCTGTTTAGTGACAGTAATCCATTAATCTTTATGTTGTTGGAGTTCACAAAGCTCAAAGTCTGCATCCATGCAACGAAAAAAGATAAAAACAACTAATCTTAGTACGTACATCCAACAATGCGACATTATTCATTGAGAATTATAGTGATTTGAACAATGTAGTACCGTAGCTCCAGCAGGGCAATTGCTGCCTTTGGATTTGCAATCCCACAAGGGTGATCCTTTAGCATCAAGAGCCCCCCCAACAATGGAGACACCACTGACACCTTCAAAGCTAAGCCAGTTACTGGCTAGACCAAGAATGCGATAATCCTCGGGAGCAATCAGGGTCCCATCAATCCTTATAGTGATATCAGGACTTTTGCAATTACCACCCCTAAAGGCCACAGAACCAAGCAGATATCTTCCTTCTGGTATGTAAATGATAGTCGGATCAGTAGAGCCACATGCCGCTGTCCATGCATGAAGGAAGGCTTGGGTGGAGTCTGTTTTCCCATTCGGTTTGGCACCATAAGTTTGCACATTATAACTTGTTTCGGCAGATGATATGTTAATATTGTTTAAGCTGACCAAGAAAATGAAAAACAGGATAGAATGTAGACACAACATCAACATTTCCATGTTATTTGCTCAATATATAAGAAACAGAAAGAGAGCTAGAGACCTACGGTTATGATGATCTTGATCAATTGAATGGATTTAGTGGTTGTAAAAATGAGATGTTATGAAAGTTGTAGGGGTTTATTAGTTGATGTTGAACTTGGAGAGATTTAAAGGGTATTTATACATAGATACGCTCAAATATGGAATATAATTAGTTAGATACAGAAAGGTTACAAATTAATTTAATTTGATAGCTAGCTACAGAGAGGAAGTATAGTGTAGGGTTTAAGCTTGGTAGCTAGGGAGGTCGAGAAGCAGTGAAAATATGGAAAATGGAAGAAAACGGCGGCGGAACTGAAATGGCGACACACTCGTCTTGTTTCATGCATTGCTTTAAAGTAGCCAGGTAGAGAGAGGTCCCAGAAAATCTCAAATCGTTTAAAGCAGCCAGGTAGAGAGGTCCAAATTAAAGGTGAAGAGCATTTGGCCACGCCACCATCCGGTTCCTTAGAGTTCAATGAAATTACGAGTCAATCTATTTTTCATCGTTATCATCAACCCAACAATATATATATATATATATATATATATATATATATATATATGCCATTTCTAATACCTACTCAATTCTCTCACAGCCGCCGCCGCGTTTATATAACTGCCTTCATCGTCAAGAAATTCAGCCTTTATGTCTCTTTATATTTAATTTATTCTGCAGGGGAAGCATGTTTACTAATAAGATTGAATGGAACCCGACGCCCCTTTTCTTTTAACAGATTAATTAGCTTTTCAACATCCATTTTCCTCTAAAACTCTCTGTGCTTCTGATCAGGTAAAAGAAATTAGAAACAACCATTTGGTTGAACTCGGTCAATTGTCTGTCCATATCCACGTTGGTATGAGATGATTGAGCTCCTTTATTTAAGTGGGTCAAATGTATATCTTGCTACTTTAAACCTGTGAGTGAATTTCTTGAACTACAATCGTACGTATTTTATGACGACAGGTGCAGCAAATATTCCTCAAAATGCTTTGATATGTCATATCACTTATTTTTACCCTAATAGCACAACATAATTGGAATAAAAAAGTCAGTAAGCCTATAATGTTTTACATCCAACATAATATATATATGACATACTCAATGTATATAGAGAGTTGTGTATATTACTGCATTGAAACTTAGAACTGTAGCTCCTTGAGGACAATTGCCGCCTGCCTCTGGCTTTGCAATCCCACAAAGGCGACCCATTTGCATTAGGAGCCCCGTTACCAAAAATGGAAACACCGTTAACCAGGTGAAAGCTACGCCAACTGTTAGCTCCTCCAAGTTTGCGATAATCACCAGGAGGAGCCACTAGGTTGCCATCAATCTTTATAGTAATTTCAAGGTTTCTGCAAACATTCAAAGGACACAGAGTCAAACAAAATAGTTCCCCGCTGGAATATAAATCATGCTTGAACCTCATTAAAAAAAAAAAAACGACTCCATTCTGATCTCTTTCAATTAAGAAATACAAAGAACTCAATCAAGAAAAAACCCAGTACATATTACTAGTGCATTTCCTCTTCATGCAAGTCAACAGAAAAAAGTCTTTACGAACACCCAAAAAATATAAAATGGAATGGATGTTTAACTCGATTGACATGCATGAAACTTATAATGAAAGAGTCATTTAGTTAATGAAGTAATCGCATCTCTCTAAGATATTGTCGGTCTACGAAAAGCTATCAAAAGTGATGTTAAACTAAACCTTTTTTCTGTTTTACAATCAGGTGGTAATTTTAGATTAGCTTTCGCATGTTGGAAATTAATTCATTTTTCCCGGTTCGTTCAGAGATATGTCATCTCTGCAACTAAACTACAGAATTCATGATTTTTTTTTCTTTTCATAACCCATTACTGAATTTAAATCTCACTCCGAAGTCATTGCACCCATCCTCCATTCCTCCCAGGAAACAAGGCTAACAGATGAGGGAAGCTAACCCCCGTTGTGAAACCCAAGCCCATTACTGTTGAGCCGGTAAAAAATAGCTGCACCATTGGCAGCGCCTTGTGCTAACCAAGTCCCAGGCCTTGCAGGGCATTATTACAAAATATTATCTTGTAAGAAATAACTAAAGACGAGAAATGAAATGATTGACAATAATCAATAAACACATAATATTTTAAAATGTAAACAAAGAAACCCGGGAGAGCACATATATCTTAGAAAGAAAATGAATAAAGAAATGGAAAGAATAAAAAACCCTGCTGATGTATTCGCTTTTCTGTACAGTTATAAACTGACAATCATTCCCAAAAAATCACAAGTTCTATTCAAACTCACCTCAAAAACCGATGACATAAAAAAACAAAAAAAAAACCCTGGCATTGGTCTAACCGAATGAAAAACTATTGGCAAATGCTCAACTTGTAAAAGCAATGAAGGCACGAGGGCTTGTGTTATTTACATGGAGATAATTGTAAAAAATGGAGAAGGGATAGTAACTCATCAGTGATTTGCCATTCAGCCAATCCAAATGATTTCCATTTATGGACTGTGCAAATTGCGCAGGTGATTAACCATGTCATAGGAACTGCTAAGATGTTGGTAATCAGCCCGGCGGAGAAGATTTCCTTGGATTTGCCCCGAGCCATTTGGTCTTGTGCCAAGTTGTGCTGTTTGCGATGAACAGCAGTGACGCACGCGAATCCGATGATTTTTGGTCTCATTTGTGTTGTAACTAGCTCGAACTTTCACCACCAACATAGCTTCCTTGTCCCTGGTGTCTTCACACCATGAATTCTGAGGGGCACCATCAACAAAAACCTCCACGGTGGGGAAATCTTCAAGATGAATCGACACCTCGGCAATATGGTCTGGTTTGATTATGCCAGCAGCTGGAGTGACCTGGTCCAAATAGCACAAATCTTGAAATGCACAAGGTGGCACTCTTAATTACCTAGAATATGTATAAGGGTGTGCTTAGCACATGGAAATGAATGGTCATTAGCACTATGTGAGCAAGCAACTGGATTTTTTCCTTTACCATACCGCATCCTATTTTCACTGCCAACGTTTTATAACCAATCCAATATACACAAAATATATTAAAATTCAATGTTGAAAAGGAAGAAGCTCATATCTTGAGCCTCATAGGCAGATTTGGTTTATGATAGCAGGAAATGGAGCAAAAGGATCCATCCATACAGCCAACCCCAACTAGTTTGGGATCATGGCTTTGTTGTTGTCGTTGATAAAAGAATTGGATACTTTTACACATCTTACAATTTTTTTTCTAGGATAAAGACCACTATGATCTGATATCCAGCAAATGGTCCAAACAATGGGTAAAGGGAATGATTAAGGTTTAGTAGTTTTATTTTCTGTGAAGTAGGGACTTACCTCAAGCCATTGGGGAAAGCCATAGGAACCACCTCTTGGATGATGATCTGATGCTTGTCCATCTTCATCAATTATTGACTGGCCTTCACAAACAATTTCGAACAAAGCATAATTTTCCCCACATTTATTTGTGATACGCAAGATGGTTGTATCCTGGTTTTGAAGGATAATGTTGTTCGTGCTTACAATGGTTTCTGGAATCTTGCATAGTTCATCAATTATGCATCTAATTTCCTCATTTGATTTCATAATGTCTCCAAACTCTTGTCTCCTCACTGACTCATCAACTTTTGCAATATCAATACTGAATACGCAACGAACAGGCTTGTGATCACTGTCAGTCACATCCATGCAGGCATCATACCTATCCAGATTGGCAGCGAGTTAAAGACATGCATGTGTGCACTTTTTCACTGAAGTGATAATATTCATATGTGGATCCACCAGGCAAATGCAGACATGGTCAAGGCAAAATATGAGTCTTAGTTAATTGAAGCAAATTTATCTTTCGAATGTATCTTTATTCCCTAAACATGCCAGAAAACCTTACTAAGAAAGCTTACTGTGATATCAAAGAGACAACAGGACAGTCTAAGCTGCATTCAGATACATGAGGTGACCGGCTATCACGATATAGCACTCTGTCACACCAGGCAGGGATGCGCTTCTTTTCACCTGAATCATACCCTGCCGGCAGTTGCAGATGTTAAGAGTTCAAAATCCATAACAACATAAAAGCTGGAAAAAGATACACCCCCTGGGGTAAGGAGTTGTATAAAGAGTACAGTCATGAATCTGATTCATCGGTCATATTACAGGACACAAAATCATATACTTAAAGAAGCACCCAAAAGATATTAGCAACCAAAACCCAACTAAATAACCCAAGTCAATTTCCATATTTTACAGTAACTGTACCTGCTAAACCAGGTTGGTGCTTTTCAAACTTGTATGTGGGAGGAAATCTAATAACTGCTTCACGCATTCCTTGGAACACATTTCCAGCTCCCATTTCTATGCGGAGTTGGTCCTTTTCTCTAAGCCAATCAAAGCATCTCTGAGATACAAAATCCCTTGCTTCATCATAAGATATACCATCAAGCCGATAATTAAAATCACCAAGAAATATAACCATGTCTGCCTCTGATAACTCGGGTATTCCTTCTGGAGAGTAGTTAGCACCCATAACCTGAACATGCATTTATACTAAATCATGTGTGGTAAATGTAAATGAATCAAATAGAAAGCAATTTAAAGACAACATAGCTTCTCATCGCTAGATGTCAAAACTTACATTTGCACTGCGAAGCATTTGGGCTGCAGATGAAGTGCCAGCTGCAATAGAAAGGAGTAATGGCAAGCCAGTTCTATAAACAAGCCAAATTAAATAGCAGGCAATCGAGCAAGACAAGAACAGGTATGACACCGTACCAGCTGCAGCACCGAAAACATTAGATGGTCGGCCAAAGGTCATAGTCCGATATACATGGTCAAAATCAGCATTCCGTCGATTAACCGCTTCTAAATGTGCTGCAAAGTGGCAATTAACAAAGCACATTACCCGATCATATACCCTAATCCTCAAACCAACAGCACCCTGCACAATCAACATTTATTCACACCAATAAAAAGAATAGTTAGAGAAGACGCACTGACCATCAGCTAAGCAGTGTAATAATAGATTTGTGAGGTAGTTACAACGTCAATCCAAGAATTTAAATTATTAAGTGAAGAATAAAGATTTTTTTTCCTTCACAAAAATAACTGTGAGCAGGCCAGGCGAAGACATGCAACACAACTGGTGAAAATAATGCAAGGTCAGAGTCTGTAGAAACCAAGAATGGGAAGGCGTACCTTGTTACCAATTGCACGTCCAAAGCCACATGGAACTGCAGCAGCATCAACATCCCCCACATGAGCTTTAAGACTATTTCTAACCCTGCCATACATTTATTCATATATCAGAACCAAGATAGCCATCAAGGGCTGAGACAAATGAGATTTACAAGAAAAGTTGCATATGCCTAAGCTAGAACTATCACATAAAATTTCAAACCAAGCTTTTGTAAAGATTCCATTTCAGGGCCAAATTAAGCAGCCTCGTTGCATGCACCCCAATAAATAAAACCCTAAACATAAAAAAGAAAATTGTAACAGGCTCACATTCCGATCTTAAAATGCTGGTCTTCTAGAAAGAACATTTTTTTTATACATGCAGATATGCCAATCTAACAAGATGAACTAACTTGAATATGATTTATAAACAATAAAATTATTCAATTTTATCCAGCCATACAGACATCCATTGGTCATTAAAACTATAAGCCTGGTTTCATATTTCTATCAGTCCATGGACACTGACCACATGGCAATCAGCAAGCCTGCTAGCTGCCTTGAACCAACACGTTCAAACGTTGACCCTTCATCCAATGTTTTGCCAATCATGTCTAGCCACCACTGCCCGACAGAACTGCCCTCCAGTCCAACCTGCAGTTGAAAAGAAAACCCAAGCAACATGAAACAACAAAAATGACAGAGAAGAAGAGCAAAGATAATTAAATATAAGCACAATCATAAAAGAGAATGTCGATGCAAGATGTTTAGCAGCATTGCTTCCATTCCAATTATCCTTGCTTTTTTTTTTCCTTTTAGACAAGGTCATTTGCAACCAATATATCAAAAAGATTACACACAATTGTCATTGTAACAGCTGCCTAGCACAGTATCACCCTGCAGTGTCTTATCCCAGAGTGAGTTCACAGGAAAAATCATGTCTTATGCATTTCATCATGTCCTTTCCATATTTTCCACCCGGTTTTAATGCTTAGACCAAAATTATTCACTTTTTCAAAGATCTTCAACTCGTGAAAACAACTTGAAAGAAACACCATCATTATATATATCACTTGCAACAGCTGTTTTCCTATATCTTGAAGAAGAAAAAAAAGCTAAAAAAACTTCTTGTGCGAGCTAGTTGAGTTATCAATGTCATTTCAGAGAATTGATTAAGAGAGAGAAAGTCCCTTCAGGCGCATGTGGAAAAAAAACTTTTGGGGGCCATGCAAACAAAAAACCCTTAAGAACATACTTGCCAAGTTCAATAATGGATATGTCTTACAGTTTCCTTTGCCGCGGACATTGCAAGCACACCAGCACCCATTTCAACTTCTTGCAACCCAACAACGACAATGCCAGCATCCCCAGCAGCAGAACCTAACCAGGACACAAGTGAGTCTTGTGAAGCTTTTCCTTGTGCTACATTCCATGTACCAGTCAATATTTTTAAATTCTCTATCCTTGTATACAAAAATTCTTTTCCAGCTAACTCTGATCGCAATATATTGTCAAGGGGTCCTGGAGACATGACATTCCATCCGCGTATACCGCCATGATTAGCCAGGGTGAAAACATAGCTGGCTCCAACAGCCAATTTTATAACTGGACTGCTGTGTGCCACCCATCCTCCAAGCAGATTACCCTCAAGATCTAATACCTGAACAGTACCACTTGCATAACCAACCCATATTCGCAAACCAAATGTACACAAGCACTGAACAGCCACAGAATGATACTGGAAATCTTGCAAACGATTGCCATTTCCATCCCATTGCACAAGTGAGCCGTTTGCACACCCAGTCCAAATCATTCCATCTCTTGTTATTATCAGCGCTTCAGTTCTCCTATTATCATCTCCAAAGCCACCTTTAGAAGCAACTCGGCGAACAGCATCAGCTGCTCCCATTATAGCATTGCGTGAACGCTGAAAGAAACCAAATGAAGTTTGCATTTTCTCTTTCTTTGAACCAGAAACAACTTTCATCTTGATCTCATCTTCAAAGAGAAGGTCCTGTCCTGACAACATGTCCAGTCTTTCAATCTGACCGTCTATATTAAACATTTTCAGCAACTCCCTTGTGCGAGCATCCCTGTAAAATAGATGGCTCCCCTTAATTTAACCTTATTTAGTAAAATCCATGAAATCATAATGAAAATAAAAATATTTAATCCCCCTCCAGCCCAAAAATAAATGGACAGAAAGAAACAGATACAGTTCCCGGTATCCAACAAAGCCTGTGCTAACCACAGTAACTAAAAAGATAAGATCCCCAAAACACAACGAGAATGGGTGAAACCAGCAGTTGTAGAATTTCACAATTTGTTCTAAATCAGAAATTAGAATCATGAGAAAATAGTCAAAATAATACATCTGTTATGCTTCTTCTCTTTCTGCCTTTTTGGCTGCCTTCACTGAAAATACACCATTTCCCCCTTGCATGGTATCCTATTCTCAACACCTAGCAATCACTGCAACTAGTTACTTATTTGGTATTGAAGTTTAGTTGAGTTGTTAAAGAAAATTGATTTGTCACTTCTGTTCACAAGAAAATGCAAACACCACAGGACTGACAGTGTTATATTCAAAAAAAAGATTGAAGAATCATTTGTGGGAATTTGATGAAGACATGTAACGCCTACATCAGGAAACGGGTATAACAATACTAGTTTGATAACAGAGAGCCACGTGAGTTAATAGTCTATAACCAAATAGCTAAACGCAACACCCCACACCAGATAGTAAGAAGGATTGAAGGAGAATATATTTTTCCAGGATCAAGAGGGTTCTGGATTGGTAGCTTGACCACGGTCCTGGCTAAGACAGAAAAAAAGAACCCTTCATACTAGCTGTCTCTACAGATAACTGAGAAAGTCATTTTACTCTCTGAGTTCTCTCATTGGTAGAAATACCTCATATTTCCTCTGATCGCTTTCCCGACTACAGGGTCATTTTGGGTTTCTCTAGGTTGATTTGCCAAGTTCATTCTCTAGGGTGAGTTTTCTCTTAAGGATTTTCATTGTTAATTTTCTGCCATCTTCATATTTAAATGGCTTTAAACTCCACAAATTTACACCACATGCTATCAAATCTGCTCATATTATGAGATATCCCTCTCACAGAAATATGAAATATATTAAGAAAATACTTTAAGCCTAGAAAATTGTATTCTATTTGGCTACTCTCAAGGCCATTCTCAATTCACAAGGCATTCAGCCAACATGAATAACAAGGACAAGATAGCAGATATGGCCATGAAATAATGCGCAAGCCATGAGGATCCACAAGTCTCTTGAGAAACAATAGAAAAATTCAAGCTAACATTATAATTTTGGATAACAGGGTCCATATTAAGATAATCATTGATCGAACCATGATGTATAGCAGATTTTTTGTATTTTTCGCTTTTTTCTACTATAGATCAAATTTTATATTTCGCTGGTGTATAAGTGCCGCGCCATGTTTCACTCTTAAGACATTGTGTATTTGACTAGACCTTCTAAGACCATTTTCGAATCATATTGTATATTTTAAAAACCATTCCATTGTAGAGAAGTTTCTAAACTACCATGAGAACAATGAGAAAGTTCAGAGAATAAAGCATAATGCAATCATCAAACTCGAGTCAGATAACCACAAAAAAGCACATACCACAATGCAAACGACAAGAACCCAGCACTCCATACTTTAGCCGTAGAGTTATCTGAAAGCAAGTGTTTAACATCGGAGTTCAGCACATTGCTGAATCCATTCGCAGTCACTTGGTTCCTTAGATCAATAAATGACCTCTCCACTAACAATGCAGCCATGTGCCTCTCTTCAGCCGTGAATGAAAAGGCCTTTTCCAGCGCTTCCCATGGCCATATCTTTATAACTCCCCCCTCCGATCCCGACCACAAATCCCCTGAAAACCAAAACAGAAATAAAATCCAATCCAAACACAACAAAAAAAAAAGAAAACAAAAAAATTAATCAATAATTTTAAAACAGTGAGAACTGACCATAGCAAGTGATGATCATGGACATGACTGGCCCACGATGTGCGACCCAAGACAAGACCTCCCTGACCCGACTTGAATCCGAATCCGGACCTGGATCCATTTTCCAACACCGGATTCTGCCATCTATATGCCCACTCCAAACAACTCGACTCCCTTCATCACCAGTCAAACACATAACACCGGAACCCGAAGTCAAAGCCACAGACTCCTTGCACGGCGCCGTCTCATCACTCCCACCGTACATTTCCTTCAATTCCCAGACCTGAACGGCACCGTTTTCTCTCCCACCCCATAGTTGATTCTCGGTGGTTACAATCGTTCTCAAAACCCGACCAATTTGAGATTCTCTCAGTGGATGTGGCCGAATTTCGAGACTCGGTGGACGGTCTGGGTGAACCGCAGCTCGAACCGGGACACGGAAAATTCCGGCTCCTCCTCCTTTGCCGATGAATTCGGGTAAACCGAGAGTTTTGTGTGTGTGGGAAACACTGTCGTTGTTTGAGGTATTGGTTGTGGTGTTGTTGGAGAGTTTGCGGTCGAGGAATTGGATCATGTAATCGAGGCGTTTAGTGGAGGCTTCCAAGGAGGAGATGGAGTTGGAGGGCTGTAAATCGTCCTCGTAGTCGGATGAGGATGGTGATGAGATTGAGGAGGAAACGTAACGGTCGAAGATCTTGGGCGTTCGGACCGGAGGTGAAGACGAAGAAGAATCATCGTTGTTGTTGATTTGGGAAGATGGAGAGTGAACGGAGAAGAAAACGTCGTCGTATGGGTCCATAACTACTGTTGTTGTTGGCTACCTGTAACTGAAAAGAGAGAGAGAGAATATAGGGAGAGGAAGTTGGGGTTTGAGATTTTAAGACATTAGAGAGAGAATAACGGATAGAGAGGTTGAAAATTTTACAGCTGTCGACTGCGCGGTACAATACTGTTAGAATAGCTGACAGTGTGGTGAATTTTATATTTTTCCTTTTCTTTTCGTTTTTGCGAGGTGTTCGAAGCTGAGCAGTAATATAGGAGTGCTCGTGTTTTTTTGCTCTATCTTTATAGCGTTTTTTAAATTATGTTTTTAGTGTTAAATTAACTTAAATTATGGTATTTTTTTATTGTTTTAATTTGTTAATATTAAACATAAAATAAAAAAGTTTAATATCTTTCTAATTAGAAAGTATTTTTTTTTCAAAAACACTCTACACGTCATTATCAAACACATATAAAGAGAGATTTACATTGTTAGTTTAATCTTAGCCCTTTAAATTTAATGGATGGATATATAGGTGCTGACTTTAATATTAATTAAATTATCGAATTTAATCCCAAGATATTTACATTAAATGAAACACTTTCCTTCCGGATATAACTTATTATGGGTGTTAAAAAAGATTCCAAATTTTTGTAAGTCACGCAACTCTGTTTTTTTAATATGAATTAATTAATTTAAAAAAAAACTGGTAAAGATTTTAATTAATCACTTTAAAATTTACAGGATGTTTGAGGGTATGATAACGGTTATTCTTATGATTAATTTCAAATAACTTTTCATGTCAAAATACGTGCCAATAATTTTTTTATTTTTTAAAAATTATTTTTGATATCAGCACATCAAAATGATTTGAAATCACTAAAAATATATTAATTTAAAGTTAATAAAAAAATAAAAAAATTTCAAACTTTTTTGAAAATACTTTTGAAACACATAAACTAATAGTTTCTAAATGTTTTTCATTACAAAATATATTAAAATAATATTTTTTTATTTTTTAAAAAATATTTTTGAAATAGGTGTATTAAAATGATCTGAAAATATTAAAAATATATTAATTTAAAATAAAAAAATTTAAATTTTTTAAAAAATATTTTCTGACCACAGTGCACTGCCTTATGGACGTAGAAAAAGATGTCTTGTTTTGAAAACTATTCAAAAAGGTTTTGTCTTTTTAAAAAAAAAAAAGAAGAAGAAGAAGAAAGAAATGTTGTTTATATATATAAAAACGCTAACTGTCCACGGACCTCTTCCTATTTCTCTGTTGTTTAATTGAAAAAGTTACGTGTCTTTCTTTATATGAGCCTATCAGAGTCAAACGAAACAACTCTTTGATTGGCATTTGTAGAATCTTGACTCCACGTGGTTATGATGATAAGTATTAAAGTTTGTTTGTTTTAATGATTTAAAAGTATTTTTAAAAAGTTAAAATTTTTTATATTTTTTTATTTTAAATTATTTATTTTAGTGTTTTGATAGGTTTATATAAAAAAATAAAAAATAAAAAATATATTTTAATATATTTCTAAATAAAAATATTTTAAAAAATAATATATTAAAAAATCATCTCAACCAAAATTCTTAAATTATCAGATAAAATTTCTAAAATAATTTTATATTATATTCTAACATCATTATTATTACAATACCTAACTGGGTGCAAGAAATTACAATTTGCATTTGTGTTGATATTTTGAGGAGCACTTAAAAAGTATTTGAAAATGTGGTGATTATTTTTTTGTTTTTAGTGTTTTTCATTCAAAAATTTATTAAAATAATATTTATTTTATTTTTAAAAAATTATTTTTAATATTAATATATCAAAAAAATATAAAAATATATTAATTAAAAAAACTAAAAATAAAAGATATTTTTTTAAAAAATATTTTTAAAATATAAAAATAAAGATATCCTTAACTACCATTCTTTGATAGTTAGGCGGGGTCAAGGGAACAGAGTGCGATGGTGTCGAGGTGGGATAGGGTTAGAGAGAACCGATAACATGATGCAACGACAACGGCGATGCAGGTTGAAAGAATGTCATAAATAAATTATTATTATTTTGCCATATGTTTAATTGGTCAACGCCCATCCCATTTGTAGGTGAAGTTAGGTATGAGTGCAGACATGTTAAATATTTCCCTTGGAAAACCCAATACCCCGTATTAAACTAGGCCCAATATTTCCATATCACCCGTACAACTGCGTAACACTGAGCCCTTCATCTTGAATCTAACCTGGAGCCCAGCCCGTGATTTTCGGCTCGGGTTTAGACTCTTCCATACCCGCTCAATTATATACCGAGTCGGGTTCGGGTTTTTACCCATCAGGTGGAAAGTGGGTCAGGTATCCTCACAATTCTTTATATTTCTCAACGTTTTAATTTAATATGAACATAGAATACATATGAACATAGAATTAATGTATTGGATAAAAAAATACATATGAACATAGAATTAATTTTCAATTTTTTTTCTTTTTTTTGGTGAAAACTAGATGACGGGGCTCGGCTTATGGGCGGAGGTAGCCAGGTAGACAGCTAGAATGTATATATAAGCGTGTGTTGAAATATGATCTCTGATGTCAATAAAAATATAGTGATCAGAGGTTGCTTTTGTCTGCTCTTAATTTTTAAAGTAATATTTTTTATCATGTGTATATATATATATATATATATATATATATATATATATTCAGACGGAGCTTCACATTATTGAAGGTTTGCTGGGCAACAACTCCCCACATAGCAAAATGGTAATAATCCAACGATTGTACTTGTGAAGTAACTGACATTTCTTTTGTTTTTTTTTGGGTAGACAGCTGGCAAATTACATTATTTACATCTTCATGCTTGATATACTGTTTGTTTGCTGTATATAGTATATACTCGACATCACACACACCTTCTATGCCAATGTTATTTTGAGATTACTGCTGCTGTCGGATTCCCTGAGATACAATTAGCATGCCGCGGCTATGTCTTTTAGGCTCTGTTTGTTTGCTATTCCATGTACCCTAGAAGAGCATGCAATTGTGTAGAGAGAGAGAGAGAGAGAGAGAGCATGGCAATTGTGTTCCTACTGTGCGTTGTTTAGCCTTTGACACTACAATTACTATATATTATGTTAAAAGCTTTCCCAGATTATCTGAATTTCCAAAGAATACTTAACTTTAAGCCACTGGACAAATTGGGGGTTATGATGAACCAATCTTGTTGGTGAAGAATGGCAGTGGACTGATTTCATACCAGCAAGTGAAAGGCAGACCAGCTAGCATATTATGTTGCAGTGCAAATCAGTGGTCAATTGTAAAGTTAAGCCAGTTCAGTTTAATCACTTTCCCAGAAACATTTGCATTGACAGTTCAGCAAAGCAACAGTTTGTTTTGAAGAGTGTACTGTGTAACATGAAGATCCAGATGTTGCACAGTAATGGACATATCGAGTGTACAATGGTGTATAAACTAGAGCTCGAAAACGAAACTTTAGGAGCAGGAGTATGATAAACAAAGCTCTAGCTGTTGGAGATAAAAAAAATTTAGCAGCTCAAGGCTTCCAAGCTGGAGGAGGTGGAGGACTTGGAGGATAGAGTGGTGGAACTGCTGAAAACATTCTATTTTTGTCGATGCCAATTCCACCACTGCTTGTCAATGATGAAAGCGCAGCAACTAGTCCTGCATTTCCAGCTAAAGTTGGCTCGGTAAAGTTGTAATTTTTACGAACATCACGGAACCGGTCAAACCTATCAGGCCCTCCGACCATGGCTCCTGTAATGTTGTTAGGATTGGGTTTGGGGCTGTCACGCCACCTCCATCCGCCTGTGCATGAATAACTTCTCTTGTCATTGGGTATTGATGCCCCACGGTGATGAATATGTCTGGGGAACTTGGCGCCATACCCCACCACATAGCTCATTTTCATGGGGTTATCACCTAGGATGTAGTTGATCTGTTTTGAGAAAAATCACGGGAAGATTAGTCTACTATGGATATAAAAGAATGTAAGAGGCAATTTCATGAAGAGTAGCTATATTTTGTGGCTGGGGCATAGCATTATTGATACTATAATTCACGTCTGAATAAGAGTTCCGAAAGTTGAAATTCCCCTGCCCAAAAACTAATAAATGTTTTGGATACCAATCTGAAAGTGGCCAGCATATCTAATTAAAGAAGGAAAATCCGAAGTTTGTTTTCTATGGTACATGACTCTGATCAGCTGTTTAGGTCAGCAGTTCTTGGCTTAACCAATTCTTAATTTCTTACCCTAGGACTGCCTATTGGAGTTGAAATGGCAATGGGGAAAATTTATCAGCTTTAATTAGCAAGTATCTTGAAAAGGGCACCTGTGAGGTGGCGAAGCTCCGAAGGACATCCAGTGGAATAAATTTGGAACCACACTGGAATCCTGGAACTCTAGTGGCATTCAGATAGTCGACAAAGAGTGATGCTAAAAAGGCAGTATTAGCCACATACTGAAGAGGCTGTGGCCTTCCACTGCTCAGTTGGATCATCCCCCCTGCAAGTTTTTGAAAACTCGTCAGAAAAAAATCAAAATTAAGGAAAAACAAGTTAAAACTACTGGCACATAATCTATTCAAGCAAACAGTAGCACATAAAACACATGATTAAAGAGTGAGATCTTATGTCTGTACCTTTAGTCCAGTTGAATACATTGAACTGTTGGAGATAAGAACACATGTTAAGTTCTGTCTTGTTGTGATACATATGCAACATCTCCTCATATGGATATCCTGGATTCAAGAATATCCTGCACCTTGTTAACAGCAGCATAGCTGCTGGTAACTTGTTGTCCCAACTCAGCACACTCAAGTCAGAAATCCTGTAAAGTGCCTTGGAGTGCTTAGAGAAGCCTGGTTCGGTTGCCCATCTAATGTAGTTAACATTTCCTGTGGCATAGTACAACCAAGTAGCGCCCCAAATGAACTCATCATAGTATCCAGTGGAGTTGTAAAAAGGTTCAATGTAAGGTTTCCCACGAGAATATGGTCGCCGTTTTCCAAGATCCCTGGCAAAGGCATATACTGTCTCTGCACCTCTTACAAGCTTTTTTGAATAGACCTCGTCGTCTCGGAATACTATAGACGCTGCAGCGAGGGCTGCTGCCATCTCTCCTGCGAGGTCAGAGCCTGCATTTACAACTCGGGAAGGCCTCGGATAGTCCATATCTTCAGGTCTCTGCCAGCAGTAATGATCATCTGGCTGTCTGGAGCCACTTTGAGATCCACCAACCTGGGAAATAAACACAAAAATAAGCTATGTCTGTTCAAGTCTTAATAAATGGAAATACAGTAGTCAAATGCACATAAAATTCATTTTGACTGAAGATTAGTACCTGGCAATAGATTTTGTCAATTTTGCTGGCACTGGAGTTGAAGGTTAATAGCAAGTAATCAGTGCCCCACTTGATTAAATCTCTGGTATGCTTGTACTCACCAATGGCCTCATATTTCTGACTGTATTCAATGACGCTCCAGCTCAACATTGTCATGGCAAATGCCATGGGAAAATGAAACTTGGTGTTATCCCCAGCATCATAATATCCTCCAACAAGACCTAATTTAGAAAAATCAGAACCATTTCCATCTTGTAGCCCTGAATCTTCTCTCCATGGTATTCCATTGTTCTTGGGCAATTTACCAGCTGCACCCCATTCGTCGATGGCTCCCCAATTAATACTTGCTTGTCAATTCTATAACTATAGTAGTAAAACATAATTATAAAACCCACCACTACCTAATTACAAACCTAACTGTTTGAACAGGCCATTTATCAAAACGATTCAAAAATATTAAGAGATTAGATTAATTAATTTCTATAATCAAACAGCATCACACAACTAGACAAGACATGGACCTTTGCTTAGTCATTTCTTGTTTCTTCCATCTATGTACCTACCTCCCTACCTGAAAAGTACTCTTTTTTCTTTAATTATGGTTTCAAGGGAAAGGTCGAATTGGAAGGGAAGGTGATGCACTTAATGCTTCTGGTAGGTGGTTCATTGCCTTGATGACTATCTAATACTAACAGGCTAAATCTGGCAGTCCAAGAAAAGTTGTATGCATCTCGAACCGACCAAAATTATACAATTGATACAGAATGTGAGACGACGCCTCAAGATCACCAGCTCATTTAAAGGAATTCACTCTGCAGATTGATTGAAAACCCACCAAACATTCTCGAAAGGGCTTTCATGGAAAAAAAGGGATCCAAAAAGAAGAATAAGATTGTGTTTTTTTCAATTTAGCGATAATGAAGGGAAACCAGCGAGTTTATTCTACACGCAAAGGGCCCACACGGCATGCTGTTAACCTTTCTGCACAAGGGCTTGTAAAGTCATTATTTACCTGATACGGTGGACACAGGCTCCGAATCAACCGTTTCACACAAATTTGAAAATTGTTTGGTTGGGGGCTTGAAAATGTTGAATTTATGTTTGTTCCTAACATTAAATGTTATTGCTATTAGATTTATTTTTTAAAAAATTGTTGAACTGATAAAATGAAAAACTCATAAATGATAATGAAATGGATATTATAAGCATTAAATTAATAAATAAATTTCTTTAAAATAATAAATACATTGACAAGTATATGATGTCTAAAAAAAAGGAACAAAGGAAAGAGAGTTGTAGTTTTAGGGTTGAAAAGTTGTACATATGACTTTTGTGATGGTAGCTTTTGAAAAATTATAAATTATAGCTTTTAAAAATGATACATGGAAAAAGTTATGATGTTAACTTTTAAAATATTATTATCAGTTTGTTTGGTAGTGTATTAAGAATTACTTTTCAAATAATTTTTCATGACGTAATATATATCAATGATTTTTTTTTATTTTTTTAAAAAAAATTTGACATCAACATATCAGAACAATTTAAAACATAAAAAATATATTAAATTTTAATAAAAAAAATTTAATTTTTTAAAAATACTGTTTGCACCATGTTCATAAACAGTGTCGTATTTAATAGTTACGACCAATTGATGATTCCCAAAGCAACACTTAGTTTAATTATAATGAAGTAAGATCACAAGATTAATTAATTAATTTCCTCTTCTCTTTGATGTAAATATATGTGTTTTCCGTTTTTAATTAGGAAGAATATATTTTGTTATTTAATTCAGGATCTAATGATCTCTAACCCTAAAAATATTTCATTTTATTATGAAAATCTTTTTATTTTCGAGGTGGGCGTGGCAGCCCTGCAATGCAAGCCAGCCCATTAATTTCATTGCTAGCTTTCTTTTGGCTTGTAAATAAATAAATAATAATAATAATAATAATAAAAACGAACTTGAATTGTATTGTTCGTGCACGAGACAATTATATTTTATACATGCGAGCAAATACAAAAATATTAATTACCCTTTATGATTTACTACGAAACTAAACCTCTGGGAAAAGAAAAGTGGGAACGTTTGACTTGACTTACATTTCTGGGCATTGAAGAAGAGGAGAGCCTTGTGGAGTGCAAGAGTGTAATTGTCAGGAGGAGAAGGCTTCAACCTGTGCTTTGGCAGAGTCTTGGCGAGGACGGTAGGGAGTAGAATGACAAGAACAGCAAAAACAAATGCATAAAGAGTCCACTTCAAGGCTCTGTGGCTACAAGCTATGCAGCCGAAGTCCACGTACTTTTTTTTCTTGGTCTCTTGTCGGTACAGTAACCAGCTCTGTTGTGTCTCGTCTAGATGATGGCGTTGAGGTTGCAAGGCTGCCTTGTCCCCCTCCATGTTACGACTCTTCTCGTCGTCGGTTGTCGATTCTGCAGCTCCATTGTAAATCTCAAACGATCCTCCCCAGTGATTTGCTGAATGCATTTTCTTTTTTTCTTTTTTTCTTTTTCCGGTGGGGGGGGGGGTTGTTTCTTGTATATCACTCTCTTTTGTTCTCACTGGCCATGTAGGTGAGGGAGAAAGAGAGGTTTGGTGATCAAAAAGGAATTAAGAATTTTAATGGATTTGATAGAACATGGTTGGAGGAGGAGGAGGAGGAAGGAAAGGGTTTTAATTTGTGGGCAGGGAGAGATCGGAAGAGGAGGGTATATATTTATAGATGGTCACTTACCAGTAGGCGAAAATGGCCTCCAAAAATGATGATTGATGATAATGTATTGCAGGAGAAGTTTCTTGAGGGAGAAAAAACTTCATTCTCTCTCTCTCTCTCTCTCTCTCTCTCTCATTTCATTCTTGGGCATTATTATATTATAATTATAATTGTTATAGAAAACAGTAAGAGGTGTGGCCATTCTACGGTAGAGAAAGTCTTGTTCACACATTTACACATTATTGTGGATTTATTGTGCTTTTTTTTTCTTTTTTTTCATCAAATTTTTATTTCGGATGATAATTATAATTGAAGACCAATTATATAGTTCGAATTTATTAGATGAAGACAAATTTAAAAGGCGAAAGATCAAAATAAAACAATAAAAAAAGGGTTCAAAATGGATAGTAAACTTTGATTCTCCATATTTACAAGCTATACAATTTATGTTGTTTTAGTCTTTTAGATGTTGAAAGTTTAATTTTAGTTTAAATTTTTAATTTATTTTTTAATTCCTAATTAGAGAGAAAGTAATTTTGGATTATGGTGTTAGAGAGATAAAGTTTTTCTTTATACTAATTCTAGCCACGAAAAGGTCAATTTTGAATTTAACGGTTTCATTTGATTATAAAAGTTTAACTTAAGTATTATTCAACCCTGAAATTTCATGAGAAAGAATATCTAGCCTTGAAAAGTTTTTTATTTTCAAGTTGAGTTTTTGTTTTCATACATTTTTTGGTTGTTTGAAATCATAAAAAAATTTCGTTAGATTTTCTTAGTGTTTTGGGGTTGAAAAATATTTTTTTAGGTTGGAAACCCATTACCCTAATTTCCAGACAACCATTTGGTTGCTAGATTTTAGGTATCTAAATGATATATCATCTGCAGGCCCAGACGACATGTCGTTTTCTTAATTAGACAATGCATTGTCTACGTTATATTTTTCTAGAAAAATAAGGGTAGACAACGCATCGTCCTCTCTCTATTATTTGGAAAAACAATACATGCCTTGTGCGCGTGCCATGCCATTTATATGGGCCAAAACATAGCTTTTTTTGATGTGTTCTTTGTAGCTATTAAATCCAACTCAAAACAAGGACCGGAGAACAATCTCGGCGGTTTGACCATGAAAAAAAAATCATTTTTTATATAAAAGATCAAAATGGCATTGTTTAGTGTTTTTTGAAAAGTTAGTGGATTTCAAACCAAGTTTTGATTTGATCGAGGATCAAGCCATGATTTTGAGAAGGGTATGTCTAGTCAATGACAACCTCTCTTTTTTTTTTAAAAAAAAATAAACCTACATGGCCTAGGTCTCGGGTTGAATAGGTTGCAAGCCAACCTAACGAGTCGGTTCACATTTTATAGCTCCAATATTTCCAACACCTTAAACTCAAAAAAAAAAATTATTTCATTATTTTTTTGAATATTTTTAATTCTTTTTTTTAAATGTCTCCTCCTTATCAATCTTTATAAAAAACATAGGTCTACTTTTTTATTTTAGTCCCGTGATGTTTTTTATTTTTTGAAAAAGTATTGTTTTTTTGTATATAAAAAAAATCTCGGGCATCTAGTTAGAGTACAATTGAATGAAAAAATAAATTTGAAATAAAAATTTATTAGATCCAGTCGGGTGCATAACCTAAATCATGGATTTGTCTGTGAATTCACTAACTCACAAAATCTAGTTAGATGATTCTTTTCAGAATTGCCATGCACACATCGCATGAGGGGGTTTAGGTGGCCAAATGATGGCTTATAGGGCATCGTTTAATTTTTCTCGACAACCCCTCCATTCCTGAGTGGCCTGTGTGGTCAACAAATCTCTAATTTTGCATCAGTGACTTTTTTTTCTTTTTTTTCTCTTCAATTTTCACGTATGACCATTGAAAATTTCAAAACGACCATTCAATTTGTTTTTTCTTATACTTGACCTTTGTTCTTTTGATTATTATTTATTTTATTTGAAATAATTTATAAAATTAGATTTTGTTTTAATTTAATCATCTATTAATTTTTTTACTTGTCAGATTTGATCATTGTTTTTTTAATTGCTAATTTTTTTATTTGAAATAATTTTTAAAATTAATTTTTTATATGAATTCATCTTCTATTTTTTTATATTAGATTTGATTATTATTATTTTGATTATTATTTTTTATATTTTAGTAAATATTTTAAAATTATTTTATCTTTCAATATCATCATTAAATGGTGATGAAATTTTTGATTGAACTCATGGAAGCTATTTCACGGGTTGCATTGTTTATTTATAATCTAATTGTAACTTAAAATCGATTGCTTTGTTTCTTCTTGCGTGGAAGAATTGATGCTGTTTATCGGGGAGGAGGGGCTGCTTAGCTGTGATGCAACCTTCCGAATCTTGGAATCTTAATTCAGAGGATACACATGTCAAATTACTTTCTGAGATATACATATAATTAATTCCATCAATTTAATATTGATTAAAATACATGGCTTCTCTTGGTGAATGAGGCAGTGTAGCAATTAGCTCGAGGCTAGTAAAGAGAAAATTGAGAATTTTAAGAGGTGGACCGTCCATGTTCCAATGCATGGTTTCTTGAATCCTTTTTGAACAAATAAATAAATCTATCCTCTTTTTTTATTTAATTAAGGTCTCTCCTAACACCTATCGAATTGAAATGTAAAGTGCCTGTGTTAATGGGATTGGTAGAATATATATATATATATATATAGATGACCGGTAAACACTTGAATTACAGGCTTGTTGGCTTGTTAAGGAAGGGAAGCCAAATAAATAAAGAAAACTCTGGTACCTTGGCTAATGAGTTTGTGTTTGGGAGCACAATATACACGAGGGTTTAGAAACATATTTTTAAATTAAATTAGAGATGATAATGGATTAGGATATCTATAAATCAAGTTTGTATTTATTTATATTTGGATTCAAATCTAAAATAATTATTTATATTTAACCCAAAACTTGAGAGGTATAAACTTTTTATACTCGAAATCAATCGAGTGCCGTCGAGTAATAAATACCTGACCATATATACATTAAGAACATAATAGCTTAAGAACAAATGGCTTAATCAACCAGTTTTACAATGAAAAAAAATATACATATGTTACTTGCACAGTTATAGGGCAAAAATAGTGCTAAAAGGCTACAACAACGTTGCCACGGACCAACAAAGGAGAAAGTGGGATATCCTCCTTTTGAATAATTTATACACCTAAACAAATAGAAATTCTTCCATGATAAAGATTTGTCACATCATCCATTCACAGTCGAGCAAGGAAGATTCAATTGAATGTATGGAGAGCCAAGGCGTCGCACGTTCTATATTTGTTGCTGCGAGTAGATCTGCTGCTACTGGATCTGCTGAAGCCGTTGCCGTTGCCGTCGCGGGGTGTGCTCCTCTCTGGAGAAGAGAGTGGGAGTGAGCGAGAGGAAGGGAAGTGCTGGGCTAGGAGGAGAAGTGTCATGTCCAATCTAAAATCTGAATTGTTAACTTCAAGTTGTTTTCCAATCTGATTCGCAAAAACCCTAAAATTTTCTTTATGTGTATATAAATGTATTTTATGATTTTAAAGCTATTGATGCATTTCAGATTGAGTTAAGTATAACATTATCCATGCCCAATCTAAAATCTGATTTTTTTTTTAACTCCAAGTTGTTTTTGAACTTGATCTATAAAAACCCTAAATTTTCTTTATATATATATATATATAAATGTATTTTATGATTTTAAGGCTATTAATTAATGCATTTGAGATTGGGTTAGGTATAATATAATATCATCCCTGCCCGATCCAAAATCGAGTTCTTAACTCCAAGTTGTTTTCGAACCTGATCCGAACTCGACTGGGTAAAAAATTTTCTACACATTCACATCGGATATCTATTGAATTCGAGTAAAAAAATCATCCCTATATTCGACTGCATGGAGCTTTTGAATTAAACCCACCCGCCAGATACTGCAAGCACGTTTGTTGTCGTTAGGTTTTTGAATTCTTTGAGATAACGATAATTAAGTGTTTGAATTTTTTATAAAATCAAAGTCTCATCCAGGGCCATGAACTACCAAGTTCCACCAGATAACTTGGCAAATGAAACTTGCCTCGAGGTTACGTTTTGTCGCTTGAAGAATTTCACCTCTGTTTACAGATATAGCAACTTCGAGTCATTCCTGCAAACACTGCCGTATTATTGTGTTCAGAAACATAGAAATCCACCGATTCTCAACCTAAATCCAGAAACATATGAATGATGAACTCTTAATTCTCACACTGCAACAATTAGGAAAGCTATCTCCTTCTATTTAAATTTTAATCCTTTGTTTTCTGCCAACAAGCTACATTTATCAGAAACCGAAGGTTAATTATGATGCAGATTTACATATATTAGAAAATACGACGAGAATGTCTTGCGGGTGGCTCGCAGATTTAGCATGAACAGGGACAACAACCTCTCACCGATCCAATTTGGTATCTTCCCAGAGAATTTGTTGTCTCCAGTATCAGGTGTTCATAAACCTGTGCAGTTTTGTGAAGATCACGACAATTTCCCAGAAAGGTTGCTGCTGCTCAATTTCATAACTCGAAGCCAAGGTAGTGAGCACTTGGAACTTGGGATGCCACTAGATAGATTGTTCTTGGATAGATCTAGGATATTAATACATTAAAACAATTAAAAAAATTACTAATTTTAAATATTTGTTTTTAAATTTTAATAAAAACAGGTTCACCTTTAATTACACAGGGTAAGAAAGTATCCAATGCTGTTACTGATTTCTTTTCCCCTTCATTTTAACTCTACTTTTTATTCATTTTTACCACATCACGAACGAAAATATAATAAATGGAGGGTCGGTTCAGTAAATTTACCATCACTATAAATACCGTAGACAACCAAATTCCTGAATCTCTCATCCCCTCCAGATCTAACCCAAAAAAAAGGAAGAAAGAAAGAACACCACCCCTCTCTCTCTTTACTGTAGTTCACACGCTAGAGACTGCTTCTCTCCCTACATGTAAAATCAATTAAAATTCATTCAACAATGAGAGTATCTACCACCTCCGTCACCGACGAACGCGCCGCCACGCTAAGCGGCGGAGGCTACCGAGACGCCGAATCACTGTTCCGTACCAAAGCAATCCCCGAAATTCGCAATGTCGAATCGGAAACGCGACAACAAATCGAAGAAAAGAAAGAAGAGCTTCGTCAATTAGTCGGTAACCGATATCGTGACCTAATTGATTCGGCCGATTCTATCGTTCACATGAAATCCTATTGCGAATCAATCTCTCGCAATATCGCGTCGATTCACACCAACATTCGCTCTCTTTCCGCTTCTCCGTTATCAGAAACCCCCAAATTCACAAGCCCTAACTCTACTCGTGGTGACAGCTATGGGATCGCATGTCGGGTCAAGTATTTAGTTGATACCCCGGAGAATATCTGGGGATGTTTGGACGAATTTATGTTTTTGGAGGCAGCAGGGAGGTATACACGTGCAAAACACGTACAGAATAAGTTGATGAATAGGGATTATAATAAGATCTTGTTGAATTTTCCACTCTTGCAGCATCAATGGCAGATTGTGGAGAGTTTTAAAGTGCAGATTTCGCAGAAGAGTCGCGAGAGGTTGTCAGATCAAGTATTGGAAATTGGGGGCTATGCGGATGCGTTGGCTGCGGCTGCAGTGATTGATGAATTGGAGCCTGATCAGGTATTGTGTTTGTTTCTTGATAGTAGAAAGTCGTGGATTTTGCAAAAATTAGGGGGTTTTGGTAGGGTTGATGTAAAAAATGATATTGTCAGTGGTGAGGTTGTCGTTTTTGTGTTTTGTGAAGTGTTAAAGATAATTCAAGTTAGTGTGGGACAAGTAGGGGAGTTGTTTTTGCAAGTTTTGAATGATATGCCTTTGTTTTATAAAGTTATTTTGAGTTCTCCTCCCGCTTCCCAATTGTTTGGGGGGATTCCGAATCCGGATGAGGAAGTGAGATTGTGGAAACTGTTTAGGGAAAAGCTCGAGTCTGTGAATGCTGCTCTCGATAAAGAATATATTGCCAGGACTTGTATGAGTTGGTTGAGGGATTGTGGTGGACAGATTGTGAGTAAGATTAATGGGAAGTTCTTGATTGATGCGATTGCTACTGGTGGAGAGCTTGCAGTGGCCGAGAAGATGATCAGGGAGACTATGGATAGTAAGCAAGTATTGGAGGGAAGTTTGGAGTGGCTCAAGAGTGTTTTCGGGTCTGAGATTGAGTTGCCTTGGAGCAGGATTCGAGAGCTAGTTTTAGAAGATGACTCAGATCTCTGGGATGAGATATTTGAAGGTGCTTTTGTTCAGAGGATGAAAACTATTATCATATCACGATTTGAGGATTTGGTCAGAGCTATCAATTTGGGAGAGTCCATTTGTGCAACTGGGGAGACTCCTGGTGAACAGATTGACTTTCAGGCATACTTGAACAGACCATCCACAGGAGGTGGGGTTTGGTTTATTGAACCCAATACAAAGAAGTCTGGTCTAGGTCTTGGTCATAAAGCATCGCTTGAAGAAAATGATTTTCATAATTGTCTCAGTGCATACTTTGCTCCTGAAGTCAGTCGAATCAGAGATGCAGTGGACAGCTGTTGTCAAAGTGTTCTTGAGGACCTGCTCAGTTTCTTAGAATCTCCAAAGGCAGCTCTGAGGATAAAGGATTTGGCACCATTTTTACAGGACAAGTGTTATGAGAGCATTTCAACCATATTGACAGAACTCAAGAGGGAGCTTGATAGTTTATATGCTGCAATGGGGAATGCCAACAATGTTGGACAGCGTGTGCCTCCTGCCATAGTTGTTGAGAAATCTCTTTACATTGGGAGACTCTTGTTTGCATTTCAAAACCACTCAAAACACATTCCAGTGATACTGGGCTCTCCAAGGTTTTGGGCCAAAGATACCATGGCTGCAGTTTTTGATAAGTTACCATCAGTATTGAGGCAATCTAGATTTGCGAATGATTATCCTATCCCTGACAGTCCTGGCAGGCAATCTCCCACCAGCTCTAAAAGACAGAGCTCATCTGCCACTGCTGCTTTGCGTGGAGCAAATGAAAGTGCAAGCCCTAAACTTGAAGAATTAGGCAGGATCATGAAGGATCTTTGCATCAGAGCTCACAATTTATGGATATCCTGGTTATCTGATGAGCTTTCAGCCATTCTTGCTCGGGATCTTGGAAAAGATGATGGATTATCAGCAACAACTCCCTTGAGGGTATGTGGTGTTTGTTTGACAATTTATCTTTCTCTTCTTATATTTTGTTTAAAATATTCCCTGTATCTCTGTTAAGCATCTTAAAGAGATGTGTGCTATTATAGAAAACAGTACTTGTGTTTGCTGCTAAGCATCTTTATAGAAAATAGTACTAAGCTTTGTCCATCTGAATGTGGGGCAGGGCTGGGAAGAGACAGTAGTCAAGCAAGAACAATCTGATGAGAGTCAAGCCGAAATGAAAATTTCACTCCCATCCATGCCTTCACTCTATATCATCTCTTTTCTGTTTCGGGCATGTGAAGAAATCCATAGAATTGGAGGTCATGTACTTGACAAGTCAATTCTGCAAAAATTTGCTTCAAGCCTATTGGAGAAGGTATGCAACTTGGCTGGACAATTGACTCTACTTGTTCCACAAACTCTTTTTTAATGTGGTGATGTATGTGTGTATATACTTGATTTTTATTGCCATATTCTTATTCTTGAGCTTATTTTATTAATTTTTTTTCTCTTTGTATTTTTTAAATAGAAGTCATGAGGCCATTTCTTCATCCTTATATAGTGCAGTGTTTCCTCATTAGCAATCTCAGATTGGTATTTCATTCATATTCCGGTGTTGATTTGCACTGTTTTTACCTTTTAATAATTTCTTTCCTTGTCCTCCAATCATTCATTTTTCTTGGATCTCATTGTAAATCGTAAACATTCTTGATTACTTGCACAGTTAGAATTCCTTAACTAGCTGATTTGCTTTTTATTTTGGGTCTATTTTTTTTTTTCTTATGGGCTGCTTCTTCAGTGGTGGCTTAAGTTAAGAGAAAATGAGTTTAGTTTAAAATTGACGTATTGCATTTTCTATCGTCTTTGTATGTATTAACTGTATACCTCATGCAGGTTATTGAAATTTATGAGGACTTCCTTTCCTCAAGAGAGTCTCATCAGTCTCAAGTGTCAGAGAAAGGAGTTCTTCAAATTCTGTTAGACCTAAGATTTGCTGCTGATGTTCTCTCTGGTGGCGATTGTAATATTAATGAGGAGATATCTAGAAATCCAAAGGTGAAAGTTCCTTTCAGACGGAAGCAGGAGCAAAGCCAGATGAAATCAGTCTCTAGAGAGCGTATTGATGGGTTAATCAATCGTTTTTCACAGAGACTTGATCCCATAGATTGGCTTACGTGAGTCTTTTTCATCCTTAATTTAAAAGGAAAGCATGGAAATTTTTGAATAAGTACAACCTTGGACTTCTAGTTCTAAAGGTTGTTTGTATTTCCTTGCACATGGCATGCCCTTACTTGATATTACCATTCATAGGGATTGTCATGATATTATGGCTTTAGAGTCATGGTTGGTGTTCTCCTTATTAGGTCAAGTTGATATTACCATTCATGGGGATTGCCATGATCTTATGGCTTAAGAGTCATGGGTGGCATTCTCCTTGTTAGGTCAATTGTTAAGGCCAACCTGGTCATGCAGACAACCTGGTCTCTGATAAATTATTTAGGTTTTTTAAGGTCTCAAATGATAGTAAAAATTTGTAAAGTAATGATCCGATATTAGTTGTCTAGTGTCACTTTTAAATGTGTACTATTCCATCCACTCTCAGGGGGCTTCTTTCCTTTTGTATCTCCACATGCTATTTGTATTTTGAACAATTGAAGCAGTCATTTATTCTTCTGTTGTGGTTGGGAATTATGGTATAATTCAATATCTGTTTTTCTGAATTAATGATTCTTTGTGTTGTATTTTTACTTGTTTAGGTATGAGCCATACCTGTGGGAGAATGAGAGGCAGTCATACTTAAGGCATGCTGTCCTTTTTGGGTTCTTTGTTCAGCTAAACCGGATGTACACTGATACAATGCAGAAACTACCTTCTAATCCAGAGTCAAATATCATGAGATGCTCTACTGTTCCTCGCTTTAAATACCTTCCAATCAGGTTAATGTTTTTCATGCATTTTTTTGGATGTCTACCAAACATGTGTACATGATATTTTTCACTGCTAGTCTCTTAATTGTCCACTGCAACTAATTTCATCTTAATTGTCCAGTGCGCCAGCATTGTCTTCGAGAGGGACAACAAAGACATCCATTCAAAGAACTGCAGATGATATTTCTTCAAGAAGTTCTTGGAAAGCTTATACCAAGGGAGAGCTTTCTCGAAATATTGATTTGGATGAAAACACTAGTTTTGGTGTAGCAGCACCCATTTTGAAGTCTTTCATGCAGGTACAGCTTTCTTTCTTTCTTTCTATATCTTGGCCTGGCGGATCTGAGATTCAGAAGATGAATGTCCCTGAATTCTTCCTTTCCAATTATTAGATTATTGAGAAAAGGAAGAAAAGAAGCGAAGTTTCTTAATCAACAGGACTCTTCCTTATTGGCAATAGACAGAAACGTGAACAAGAATAAAGCCATTAACAAATTTTGAGAGCAGAAGCTTGAAGTTAATTTTGTTAGATGAAATATCTGCCTTCTGGAAAATAGTGAAATATCTGGTTTAATTTATGATGGCAATAGATGATTGGTGGTGCTGTCAACAGTGTCTTGTATGCTCAACTGAGGTTAGGATGCACATTGGTTCTATGGATCCAAAGCTCAAAGATTGGCTTTAGGGCTTATTAAATTCTAATTGGATCAGAAATGTAGTTGCAGTTTACTTGCAGTTTCTGGATGGCTGCTTAGAAGCTGTAATCGTTAATCTGGGGCTCTTGGTTGCCAAAGAACTGAAAGAACCCCGGTGTTCTTGTTTTAGGATTTAATATGATTAGAACAAGGAACGGACTGCTTTTGTGGAGAAGCGAATCTAGCCTGGTTTATATTTGTAATTAGTTGCATGAGTGCAGAAGTATTAAAAAGGAAAGGTTAGGGAAATGACTAAGCTATCAAATTTATGTGAAGGTATTTCTCCAAAAAACAATTGTGCAGGCTGGGGGGTTGAAAATCTCTCAAATCAGATTCATGCCTGTTTTTCAGGAGGGATGGTAGGGGGATGGATGAGATAAATTCCTTGTATGGCATGATAGATGGAGACCTATGGAAGGAAAGGAAAGATCCTTCCTCAGTTTTTTCTACAATCCCTTCAATTTGGGCAAATTGGTCTCGATCCTCTCCCTCTCTCTTGTCAGCCAAACAACTAGATGGATGGATTAACATGCATCCTTTCTCCTCCTTATCCTCCCAGTGTACTGTTCTATCCCCCCACCATATCCATCCTTTCTGACAAACAAGTGCTGTTTTTAAGCGTTTATGAGGTGGAGCATGATTTTTGGCAGGGGTCTTTGAATTCTTATTTAGGTTACTGGCAATTCCATGATCTATCAAGAGTAGGATTGAAGCTTCAGGATAGAAGAATTCTGACAGTACATGCTGATCTTACAATTACAATATATATACAAAACCAATATAAGCTGTGGGACCTGCAATTAGAATTTATGCTTTGGATATTTGGAAAGCAGTAGCTTTCAGACGTCAGTAGAGAAAGATAAATACTCAGTCTTAGACTTGACAGGGAGACTGGAAAGAGTTTCTTATTTAATCAGTAAAGCAAATTCTCTCAAGTTCTGTTGTTAATACAAGAAGTTCAACAGATAAAGTTATCAATGATGGTTACACAATGCTTGTATTCTTTATTTGATTATTGCAAGTGAACATAGATTTGATTCTAGCAAGTGTGATATTATGTAAAATTTGAGGGATGGCATACTCTGTCTCCTTGTTGGGACATTTCTTGATTTAATTTGGTGGACAAACATAGCTTCATTTTTCTTAATTTATTTGAGAAGCTAACATTATGACAACAATTTCCCTCATAATGGCCAGGTCGGAAGCAGGTTTGGAGAGAGCACCTTAAAATTGGGATCTATGTTAACTGATGGGCAAGTAGGCATATTCAAAGACAGATCAGCAGCTGCCATGTCAACATTTGGTGATATTTTACCCGTCCAAGCAGCTGGCCTTCTTTCATCATTTACAGCTACCAGATCAGACTCTTGATTTCCCACTGAACCCTGAAAGTGCTGCTTCGTATTTAGCTGCACATTTTGTTTCTGTGATAAGAACAGGTGGCAATTTCACGATTGTGGGTGGGATATGATGCAGGAATTCAAGTTATCTCTAACCCAAGTGCAAAGGTTATGCATGTCATGTATTGATACGAAATGGAAATTTTCAGAGGTGAAGTGAGTACAGAGTGAAACTGTTGTAAAAGTGGATTTGTGAAGAAAAGGAGAAGCATCCGGAAGTTTAAATAGATCCAGCGGAGATCAAAAGAAAGTATTGTGTTTGCCAGTCCATACAGTAGAAAGAAACCAATAAAACTCAGCAGGGTATGAAGAAATGTGATTGGTTTATACGTGATGTTTTTTTGTATATAGAGACCGTTGCCTCTCTTGACGGTTGGCTTCATCAATGCCACAGAAAAGGAGGTGAAGCTCTTATTCGTGCTGCTGGGGTTCTCGAGCGTGTAAAGCAGAATATCGAGCAATGTATTCTTGCATGGTTTGTGTTTCAGTGGCTTCAGAGTTTCTCTCTAGTGAAGTCGGTTCATAAAGCAGAAATTGCACTGGACTGTCCCAATAGATTTTGTATTTGTTTGATGGATCTCCTTTTCAACTGAAATAAACAGTATAGAATATTGGGTTTCAAGATGAAAAGTGTTTAGTTTTGTGGTAGAAAATCTATATTTAGATTATCTATCTATATATATCTGTGTTGCCTTCCATGTATTAATCTGCGTCCGCTTTTAACATCTAGTAAAGATACTAATGTGCCTTGTGTGTATTTTCTTATCAGAATCTTCCTCCTTTTACCTTCAAGGTTATGCATGTTTGTTGAGAAAACAAAAGAAAGGAACTAGTTAAGAAGGTTTTAGTTTGATAATATATTCATACAGGTCTCAATCAATTTCTAGTTTGCCCGTGTTCTATGTAAATACACCCTGTGGTAGACCTGCTTTATTTAAAAGCATGGTTTTATTGATAAAGAGGGAGGGCAGCATGCCCAGATAAACACGATCAGCACAAAGCCCAGGTAAAATGAAGCAAACGAGCATATAAAATGATTTAGAAAGGTTCAGGTAGCCCTCGACTATATGAAGCCCAGTGACATAAAAAAGAGCTCATATACACAGCAGGCCGGACCAATCTTAAGAAGATCTCGAATGCTAGTCCACCTGGCCATCATGCTGGGTTCCACTTAAAATCAGCCCCATACCGTGTGGTGCGACCCCGCGACCGCGACCATCTCTGCGAGGCGGCCATGCAGTCTCCACTGTCCAAAATCACTTTTAATGCATCTTCCATATGCAATCCTGACACATAGCATGGCGGAGGGGATCGCAATCTGAAAGCAAATCAAATAACATGAATATTTTATTAACCGAAAACATTATGTTCACGTACGTAATTATCCCTGGAGTTTCCATTGACAACGTTATTAACGAAACTAAATATACAATATAACTTAACAAAACAGTGTGTAAACTTCTCTTTATAAACGACCCGAGTTCATTTAATTTCATTGTTTTTTTTCCCTCAAACTCTGAAGATATGCAATTCGTCTTATCTACAGCTAGTCGGGCAGACCCACACGTTTTCGAAAAATAATATTAAGACCCTTTTGACATTTATGGAGGTTAACGCCGCCCCTCCTCCCGGTCATCCCCCGAATCTGCTCTGCTAACACCCTGCGATTAATTCTTAAAACGTATTACCGTCTCTTTCTTGTATATATAACTCCAGTTTAATAATCATCGAGGCTTCATGATAAAAATAAATAAATTAAAATCGTTGAGGCTCCCGTTGAATCGAAAACGAAAAGAAAGAAACCACAATCCTGTTACTCAAGGTTTTATTTCCTTCTCCCTTGCCAAGTGGACTAACGTTTTCATATAGCTTAAAGAAACCCCAGGAGTACTGTTACCATTGTCCTTCATTTTATCATCACCCGTTATTTGATAAGGTTTTGATTCTAATCATCCTCCCCATTTCTGTTGTCGGAAATTGCAGTTAATTTGACATAAAAAAATAGGCCTTCTATTTATTTGATAGTAAAAGTGAAGTCATGTTCAAAGGAGAAAACGTATTAGCGGTCAAGTTCAAGATTTGAGTAAATCGCTAGGATCATGTGCACAAGTACCTCTCTTGTGACGAAGCTAACATGACTGCTGTACGTGCTGAAAGAAATCTCAGCATATACAGCATTAAATGTAGTCATGGCGTTATCTCGAGGATCTTTGGTGAATGCTCCACGCGCGCATGTTGTCAAGGACTAGTGCTTTAGTTAATAATCGTTAATTACAGAGATTAACTATCAGAAAAGTTGAGTGTACATATGAAATGGACAAAAAATTGTACTCTGTAATGTTTGACTTGATACTATATGTAGACACCATTGATCGATCCATTCATTTATTTAACTAGCTAGTCATGTGCAATGGTGTGTGGGACTGAAGGGTACTAAATCATCCCTTCATTTAACTTGATATTTTCGAAGTGAGAGGAAAAGAGAGGGTTGGAAGGGGGGGGACAAAAGGCATGTAATTAAGTTACGTAGGGGAGGGATGGAGAGAGAGAGAGAGAGGCTACCAGATCACAGATGTTGCCGCTGAAAATGTTGGTTTGTTCTTTCTTTGCATTCTCTTCTTCGTCTCTCTCTTACTGTGTGTCTGTATGCCACTTACTGCTACATGTTAGAGCACGGGGAAGCGTGTAAATGCCAAACTCCAAGAAGGAACAGAAAGAAGAAAGGTTTAGTCAAGTCATCCTCATACGCCTTCTCTCTCTGATTTGTTCTGCATGATTCATAAAGCTTGGTCATGGTGTTGGCACTGTCCAATAAATGCCATGGCATTGAGTGGGGCAAGTGTTGTGTGATGGATGGATGGATGGATGCCATGGGGATTTGGAGGAAAGGTCAGACGGACAACCCGAAATAAATGCTAGGGCTTACAAATTAGTCTCTGACTGCTCTCACTAGCCCAATTTTGTTATCGTTAGGCGTGCCCCTGTCGGGATACCCCCTGCCTTTAAAACCGTCCCTTTCACCTGCTGAAACGCCTCTCCTCGTCAACTATCCATCGACTCCATAGCGTGAGCTTGGCATCGTTGTTATGACTCTTACAGTTTCGGTTTGGAAAAAAAAATAAAATTTAAAATGATTTATAAATTGTAACTTTTTATGATTAAGATTTTATGAACTGTAGTTTATTTCGATTAAAAAAAGCTCATAAAATTATGTATATTTCAAGAACTATAGTTTATTTATAAATTACAGTACTATACTACCACTCTTTTCATCCTAATTAACTCCTCACTCTTCTAGGGTTTTCATTTTCCTTGTCGGTAATGTCTGATAGAGCAACAATCACAAGTTCGACCGATATTCCCCACTGGCTATATGTATATTATTTTAATTCTCCCTTTCTTCTCTCTGTCAATGCTAGCTAGCTACCTACTTGTAATAACGGTTAATTTAGCCGTGCAAGTCTAGCATTTATCGACCGTCTATTCGACACGTTTTCGATCGTTGGAGGTCCTTACAGAGGCTTCTTTGAATCACCTTTTTTGGAGGAGTTGTTCCCTGGGTTTTGAGCAGCCAACCCCGTTACTCAAACATGGTGCCCACACCCAAGATTCAAAAGATTACCATGGCAGGACACAAATATTGATGTCCTGATAATTAACAGGTCATGGTTCGCTACAAATCATCATGCAAATCATGTGAACACATGTAAAATCGAGACAATTCGACTCCAATCACACCCATATGCATGCATCAGCAGTTCTTGTACTGTTGAGTATGAAAGAGAAAGACAGGGAGATAGGCCTGCGCAGGCATTAAAAGGAGGAGTCATCATTGCAAAAGTACGTCATCATTGTCTTGCAAACAGTGCGATTTTATGTTCGTTTCTTTTTTACTACGGTTCACCACACAGTTGATTTGATTGCTAAAAAGGGTTGAAGCAGCATGCATATATGTATGGATGCTGGCCTTCTTTAACCTTGCATTATTTCTCCACTTGAATTCCCAGCTTTTCTGTGCTTGATGCAGTATAATGAAGTAATAAATGGCTCCTTTTTCTCCATTGGCATTTCCCCTGCAACGGCCTTTCATGCTTCTGGCATTCAGCAAAAGAGAGAGGATTTTATCTTGGGGGTCTCTCTTAATAATTTCTCACACCCGCCTCTCGTACACTTTCCTTTTTGTCTTATTCAGTTGTCTTCTGTTTTTGTCCGGGAAATGCCCTTTGCTCAACAGTATCCATAGCAATTCTTAACCAAATCAGCTCAAGCATTTTTAAAATGTCACGCACAGATATAATGGTACAGCTATGCTCTGTGTGTGTGTGTGTGTGTGTGTGTGTGTGTGTAGATGGAGATATTATATATAGGGTAATTAACACTTACACAGTACTGCTTCTTCAATTTCTGCTACATCCCATATATATTTTTTATTTAAATATATGTAGTTTCATTTTTTCTATTTAGGTGTTTACACTTTCAATAATTTATTAGTCTGAGTGTTTTTAGTCTTAAAAACTAGCTAACAATATCTGATTTATATCCTTAAATAGATATAGTTGACCTAGTTACAAAAAAAAAGTAAATAACGTTTTATTAAATTATTTTACTAAGTTAATAGAAAGAAAACATGCGTAGAAAAGAGTAAAATCCAAAAGAAAAACATCAATTATTGGGAAAAGGGATGCCAGCGTGAATGCAAATGTAGTGAAAACTAGATGCGGACCCGTGATATGCTGCATGCTATTTTATATGTGTGTGTGTGTGTGTGTGTGTGTGTGTGTGTGTGTGTGTGTGTGTGTGTGTGTGTGTGTGTGTGTGTGAGAGAGAGAGAGAGAGAGAGAGAGAGAGAGAGAGAGAGAGAGAGAGAGAGAGAGAGAGAGAGAGAGATTTAGTTTATAGACCCGATTGAATTAAATAAATTGATTTATTTTAATTAGATGATAAAAAAAACAATGATAATAAATTTATTAAATTTTTTAAAAAATGATTATGATAATTTGAGATTTTTATTTTTTAAAAAAGATAAACAATGAAACTTAATTCTCAACCCATTAAATACAGTAGGATGAAATTAGGTAAAAAAAGACCTAAAAAAATTAGTTCAAATCAATCCAACTTAGTATGATAAACTTTTAGCATTGATAAGCACAGCTGAGCTAACCCAGGTTATCCCGTCAAATCCACAACACAGGTCGTGAGATCAGGATAATGCAAAAACAAAAAAAAATGATGAAAATCTTGAAACCTGTTAAAAAATAAAATCAATATTAACCCGCATTAATTTTTAAACTCATGATCCTGGTCATTAGACTGAAAACACTTTATTTGGAAAAACGATGATAGTTAATTCCAAAACAATTAAATGTTAAAAGATAAAATTAAAAAAAATAATTATACAAAAGGATTCAAAATAAAAAATAAAATAATAAGGAGCGAAATTCAAATACAAAATAAATTTTATTTTTGATTGAAGGATGAAATTGAAAAGAAAAATCAATTTAATAAAAGATCAGAAAAATAATCAAAAGGATGAGGATCAAATTGAAAATAATAATATATAGAAAATTAAGATAAAATAATGAAATTAAAAATAAATAAAATTTCTACAAAAGAACCAAAAACAAAAACAAAAAATAAAAAAATAAGAATTGAAGTTAAAATACAAAAAACAAAAAGGATCAAGCTGTAATGTTCATGGAAAAAGATAGAAAAAAAAATTCACTAGCAAAAAACTAGGCCACCACAGCTGACACACACCACTTCTCTAGGAAGAAGATGCGGCAGGGTTTTCAAAGGCACAACAAAAAATATGTTTTTTGAATGCTGGCGGACGTTGCATACCGTCTAAAGAGATCAGACGCCTCCCACCTATTAGAGAGTGCACCACACGTGTTTATACCTTTTTTTGTGGTCAAATATAATTTTTCTTCTAAATTGATCTGATAATAATAAAAAATATAAAAAGATAAAATAGTCCCTTAATACCATTTGTAATTTATTTTTGTTAAGGGTGTTTTGATTTCACTATATATGATTAAACTAAAATGTAATTTGGCTTAACTGATAATAACAATACAAAAATAATTTAAAAATTTATCTGACACTAAAATTTTATAAAAACTGACTTATCTATTAACAAATGACAAAATATGATCTTTAATTATAATAATAAAAAAAATAAAAAAAAGGTAACCACCATAATACCTGTCTGAAGAGTTTACATAGCATTGCTAAAAGAAAATGCTATGCATACAAAAAAATTAACCATAATAATTGAGGTGATAAGTGATAGTTGATGAATTGTGAGTTTCGTAGTTATTAATTATATACGACTTACAATATATTCATTATCCATATTTTATATATCAAGTAATTACACACACACACACACACACACGAGATGACATGCTCGTTCGCTGCCGCAGGCTTATAAAACAATTGCACTTGATAGTGTTATAATTGTGAAGCAGTGCTAGATAAGTAATAGAAATTAAAGGTATGATGAAGTAAACATTTCATAACGGAAAAAAAAATTTGTGTTGGTGATCAAAAACTTAGAGACTGAACAAAATGATTTGTAGCAATCTACAGTATTTTGTGAGGAAAGATACAATGTTTTCGCCACATGATTTAGCTTTTCAGTTAATAAAAAGCAAAAAAAATTACAAAGCTAAATTCTCTACCAACTTAATATTAAAAAAAAATTAATAAAGATAATTTTTTAAGGAAAAAAACCCATGAGAAAAAACAGTGCAACAATTGACAATGTTTTGTGAGGAAAACTATAGCGCTTTTCCCGATAAAATAAAACAAAAAATCATTTAAAGAAATATTGTAGCAATCCACAGTGTTTTGTGAGAAAAACTACAACGTTTTTCTCATATGATCTAGCTTTATTGTAATTATAATTATTAACCAAGTCAATATTAAAAAGTAAATCAACAAAGATAATTTTGGAAAAAATCATAAAAAAATCATATGGAAAAACACTGTAACAATTCACAGTGTTTTAAAGAAAAAAATTACAAAGCTAAATTATTAATCAGCTCAATATTAAAAAAAAAATTATTAACAGAGATAATTTTAGAAAAAAAAAACAAAACAAACACAAAAAAAAAGGAAAAAATCATGTTGGAAACACTGTAGCAATTCACAGTGTTTTGTGATGAAAGATATAATGCTTCCCCATATGATTTAGCCTTATTTGTAATAACTTGTAATTGTAATTCACAAACAACTCAATATTAAAAAAATAAAATTGAAAAAGATAATTTGAAAAAAATTATAACAAAAAAAACCATGCGGAGAGACACTGTAGCAATCCACAATGTTTTATGAGCAAAGTTACAATACTTTCCCCACATAATTAAATTTTATTACAAAGTTAAATTCTAACCAACTTAATATAAAAAAAAAATAAAATCGACGAAGATAATTTTGAAAAAAAAATTACAAAAAAAGAAAACACAAAAGAAACTGGAAAAAAACTATGTGAGGAAAAACTGTATCAATCCGTAGTGTTTTGTGAAAAAAAACTTGTATTTACTTGTAATTACTATTCTTAACCAGCTTAATATTTAAAAAACAAAATTGACAAAGATAATTTTAGGGAAAAATATAGCAAAAACAGAAAAAACCATGTGAGAAAAAACACTATAGCAATCAACAATAATTTTCGAGGAAAGTTATAGTGTTTTCCTCACATATTGTAACTGTAATTTTTAACCAGCTCAATATTAAAAAATAAAATAAAAAAAGATAATTTTAGAGAAAATTATAAAAAAAACCATGCGGAGAAAAACTGTAGCAATCAACAATGTTTTAAAGAAAAAAATTACAAAACTAAATTCTCAATCAGCTCCATATTAAAAAAAATCGACAAATATAATTTTAAAAAATAAAGAAATAAAATAGAAAAACTATGTGGAAAAATATCGCAGCAATCCACAGTATTTTAAAGAAACAAATTACAAAGAAAAAATTTTAACCAAGTCAATATTTAAAAAGTAAAATCAACAAAAATAATTTTGAAAAAAAATAAATGAAAAAAAAAGAAAAAATAGTAAAGTTGAAAAAAAAGAAAAAAAAAGAAAAAATAGAAAAGTTGAAAAAATAATAATTTAAAAAAAAAAAATAAAAAAAAAGAAAAAAAACTCTAATCCACATTGAATTGTGTGTGGATAAACAGTAATTCCTCCTATAATTTAGATATTGTTGTAATATATAGTTTTAAATTAAGGTTTCTTCATCAAAGCTAACCTACATAAAATCTTTACAGCTATTTTTTCAAGTCATTATGATCACCTCAAGAACGTACGAGAGGTAACAAGCTTCATATGGGATATTCCGGACTAGCTTAAATTGAGGAGTCATCACTTAAAGCAACCATGTTCAACAGTAATTCATGACAGAAGCATCAAATGGTAGACCAAAGAAAGAAAAAGGGTAAAGAAAAACATGATTAAAATTAGAAATATATAAAATTGCTGCCTGTGCTCACTGTTTAAACAGAAAAAAGTTCAGAGGATGGAAACCAAAAACAGAGCCATGCCTGCCAGCCATGGCACATTGTGAGAGGCAGAACCACCCCGCAAACTAATGATGCTAGCAACTGTGAGACTGGAAGAGTTTAGTACGTCCCTCCATTCTTGGCATGGCAAAAATATATATCTTGCTTTGAAGGGGCAATGTAAAAGTTCGGAATGGGAGAGAGGGTTACACACACATATAAACTGAGACGATGCGCAGCAAAAATTTCTATGACGAGGTGGTATTCATTCCATCGAGATAGAATATCCCATCACTTTCTAGCCTTTTTTTTTTCTAGAGTAAATCCCTTCGATGTGGAGCCCTGCATATACGCCAAAAGAAAAGAAAAACGTTGATCAAGAGAGCTTGATATAGACTTTTTGGTAGCAAATTATTGCGAGTGCTGACATTTTTAAATCGTTCTATGGGATGAATGAATATGTGGTGTCAAATTCGAGTTCCATGAGATGATAGTTAACTGGCTCACGCAATCGTGGGCGTTTGATGAATGAAGGCTGATTCTGGAGTAGGACACAACAAGTCTGAGACTTCTACAGTTCGAACGTACAGTGGACCAAAAACAGTGTACATGAATCAAACATTATTTGACAGCTATAACTCGTCTCTGCATGAGTGTAGAGAGGATCCTTGGTATAGGGCACCTTGGTCAACAGAGGAGGACAGTGTTTGCTCCTGTGAATCGATGTCTAGCTTGTGGTTCAGTAAAAATCCCAGTTGGAATCATGCTCTGATTTCTACTGAAGAATTAAACTGAAATAAATAAATACATTTGAAAGAATTCACTATATCCGAGTAAAAACTCCACATTCCTTTTTTTTTTTTGTTTTTCCTCATATTATTTTAACAATTATATAGGTTATTTTTATACTAAACAAGTTAATTAGATTATGTTAGGCAATTCTAACGTGATTTAATTTTAATCTAGATTAGATAAAAATTCAAATAAAAAGATTTTAAGATTGAATATCACGATAAATTTAATAAAAATAATATATAATTCTCTAGGATTTGGATTTTTTTTATATTCAAAATAATTTTTGATCCAAAACATAGCATAGCATGACATGTAAACTAGTATAAAACATATCATTTTCCAGGAAGTTATCTTGTAATTCATTAATATTTTCCAACCCTAGTTTCATGAATTCTATTTCAAAAATGCGCGACCCTAATTTAGTAATTATTATTATTTCTACTACTTATCCACCACAAATTCTGATAAAACGGAAGAAAAAAGCAAAACCATGGTAGTAGAAGGCAAATGAACATTTTAATTACCTGCGGAAGAGAAACCCTAAGAGGGGTCAATGGTGCGGCGGTCGTCCCCAGCAGCGGCTCTAGGTTGCTGGAAATGACTAAGTTGTCCAATACTGGCAGAGACATTCATTGCAAGAAGGCTTGCATCATAGTTATTCCCAGCATCGAAGCTTCTCATAAGCTGTTGCTGATCCTTTGGAAAAAACTGATGGTGGTAGTGGTGATCCCTACTTCCACCTCCTGCTCCAATCAAATTGATCCCAAGGTTTTGCGGATGGTGGTGGTGATGGGTTGTTGCCGTGGCTGTCGCTGCAGCTGCTGCGGCCGCAATTAGTGATCCAGCATGGCCAGTGACGCCCAAGTTCTGATATTTGGAGAGTTCTGATTTTGCACAGCTAAGATCTATCTGCAGTTGGCGAAGTTGGTGCTGAAGAAGTGAAATGACTCCAACGCAGCCATAAACTGGGTCACGGAGGCGCATGTCAGCCTCATAGGCCAAAGAATTGACAGCATCTTCACGCTGAGAAGGGTGCAATTCGTTGAGAAGTTTTGTGACATTGCTTGCCCCAAAAACTTTATGGACATTAGAGAATTTTTGTGGCTGGTCAGGTGGGAAGTAGGGAGCAAAGACACATTCAGGTTGACATTTACGGCGCAGAAACTTACAGGCAGCACACGGAGAATTCGACGACGAAGCCATCTTCCACCTTCTCCTCTGAAATGCAACCAAAACATGGAAAAAAAAAAACTCATCAAAATATCAAAAGCCATTAGGACGTACTTAAATAAATTGACAAATAAATGAAGAATAAAGAGGTGTGATTTTCTGTGTGTTCAACAAGTTATATCAAAATACCATAACGTACGTACGGCTTGAGGGAGCAATAATCAGTAAACCCCAACTTGAGAAATTTGAGGACTTTTGTTCTTAATTTGACATAAAAGCAATCATTCAGGGAAAAGTATGTAATAAGCCTGGTATCTAGCTAGCTATGTGAAGCACAAAAAACTACCCAATTAAGGTTGACAAAGAAGAAGAAGAAGAAGAAATTAATGATTAATTGTTAGATGATGGAATACACATTAATAAAATCTTAAAGATACAAGTAGCGGTGCGGCTGCGAATCCTAATTTTAGGGTTTGGGGTGTACTTATTTAGACGATGGGATCTAAAAAATGTAAAGAAAGAATTTAACTAAGGAAAGAAAAAAGGGTTTGGGGTGTACTTATTTAGACGATGGGATCTAAAAAATGTAAAGAAAGAATTTAACTAAGGAAAGAAAAAAAACGGAAGAAGAACACAAGAAATGGTAAGTTGACAGCTTCAAACAAATACGTTGGAACAAAGTTTCTGCATATAGGACTCTTGAAAATGGAAAGATTACCCTTTTCAGGATCTGTGCCCTGTAATTACTGGTTTACTCTTCTGATTGAGGAATCAAAACAATCCTACTGCTTTTGGCTGGAGATTCAAAGATTTAGCTCAAAAAGGCCAGTATGTAATACAATAGCTTATATATATGGTCAAAATATGTCTATCAGCATAAATTAAGCAACTGATGGAATCCTCTAGTTTAGAAAATTACGGCTACCAAATAATATACTCTATGTCTCCTATCTCTCTGTATCTATTTATGAATGTTTATGTCTATAAAAAACCCTATGTAGTTGCATCAGCAAAGGGAACTGCACAGAAAGAAAAGAAAGGTGATGTTTAAGGGGAGCTGGTTGTAGGGTTTAAGGAGGCCGAAGGGGGCTGATGGGGAAGGAAAAAAAAGGAAGAAAGAGCTAGGGGAGGTTGATTTTAGTAGTTGAGTTTTGTGGATTGGATCTCGTGTGGTAAAGGTTTGGGGTCTCACTGTTTTCGATGGAAAGATTTGGGGATCGAGTAGATCTCGCTTGAATTTCATACAAATGCTAGCTATCATATTCTAGGATTTCTAGCTTCTGATTGCTTGCTTCTTCATTTTCTCTAAATACTTTTTAAGGTTGAGAGAGGTGTGGAAAGATCTTGGGATGATCAACCCATAATACTATATATATATTGTAAGACAATATCTTATATAAAAAGCAGCTATCTAGCTAGGTAGATGAAATGAAACATATATATATTGGATGAAAAGGAAAGATCATAAAGATATAAATGGGAAGAATTAGCTTGAAAAAAAAAAAAACTCTGACTCCGTCTGTGGGAGATCTTGGGATGAAGAATTTCCTTAATTCTATTCTCTTTGTCTAGGGAGTTCAATTCATATATAGAATATATCATGCTCGGATTTTTTTAAAAAGATATAGAAAACGATGCATATGATAGTACTAGTACTGCTTATGGGTGCGTGACCTCGATTTCATCAGTCAAACTTTTCGTTCTTTCTTTAACCCTTTACAAGTACCATAATTGATGGATGAAGAGGATGATCTTTCCCTATCAAAGAAAGGAGAAGAGAAAAAGGGGAAGAGAAACGATCCTTCAAAGCAAAGCTTTACACACAGATTTTGAGTATTTTCCTCCTCCTCCTCCTCCTCCTCATTATTTTTTTCGAATGAGAATTACCTTGCTAGTTGAAAGTCGAAAAAATGAAAGAAGAATGCCTCCTCTCCTTATTACGCCTGTAGTGAAAATGATGTTCTAATGCAACAAGACAGAGATGATAATAAAGGGCTCATGCACATTTTTCTTCTCTTCTGGGATATTTATCTCTTCTCAATTTCTTAGCCGGAAACAAGTGACAGATAATATGCATATAAAGATATATGATGACGATGAGCACGTAGGCACCGCTAAGGTACGGGGGGGAGAAGTGGAAGAAAAGGAGAGAGCGTGTGCGTGTGAGTCTTACACTTAGGTAGAGAGTAGAGAGAGAGAGTGGTGTGTGGGAGGTGATATCAACGAGGGAGAAGGGGAAGGTGCCCCCAGAAGCAGAGGCTAAGGAGACGGAGAGAAAGCAAAAACAGGCTATGAGTGAGTGAATTAGAGAGAGAGATAGAAATGTAGAGAGAGAGAGGAGGCGAGTGAGTGAGTGATTGAGAGTGAGAGGAGGGGGGAGTGTTTGTCTGTTTTCGTTATTATTACTATTCCCACTCTCCCTTCCAGCCCTACTCAGACTCCTTTCAGAGATTTGGAGCATGTTGTGTTGTTTTGACATGACCTTTGATCTCTCTGCAGTGCACACTCCTAGTATCTAGTATCTAGTACTATTATTATTATTATTATTATTATTTTTATTAGAAGAGTTTTTTTAATATGATATATATCTTAATTAAAATTTTAAAATCTTAAAATTAATAATTAGATAAATATCTAGTTATCCTAAAATTTATAATATTTAAAATAATATTTTTTAAAAATTAAATTTAATAATTAATTAGTTGAACCACTCCCTCATGCTCACAGTATATTAAGAGAGTTTTTATTCGATAGTTAAAATAATTCGGAGGCTGTTTAAAATAAATAGGAATAAAAAAAAATTTAATATTAATTTTTTTTATTTTTAATAATTCATTAATTTTATATATTTTAAAAGTAAACCATATAAAGTAATTAATAGGATATATATATTAGTTAACAACTACCATAAAATTTTCCTCACAATCTCTTATTTTACGGGAATAATTTTATAGTTTTTAAACTTTAATGAATGATTTCCTATTAATTATTTAATGAGAATCATTTAGAAAAAAAAGAAAGATAAACACTTGTGGAAGAAGAAAATAAAATGCATCACTCATTAAAATTAATAGAAACATCTTTACCTAATATTTTTGTCTCCAATTGATATTTATTAATTTCTATAAAATTAATTTAATTAAATGAATAATAGAAGGCAACTATTTAAGCATCGTAAAATTTGTCACGCAGTTTCATATTGCGAAGAAAAGTTAATAAGAGATATCTTTAATGATTGTGGAACAAAAAAAAAGAAGAAAAAAACCAGAATATCAAATAATCAGTACATGACGTGTACGTGCCTGGCCCCTTTGCCTCCCGATCCTGCCGTGGTCCCCAACCACGAAACGGAGAACAAGAGAGAAATTCAAACCAAGCGTCGACCACTGACCTGCCCTCAGGGTGGTTGGATGCTGTGCAGACCGTGCACAATATTTACTATTTTATGTACAAGTTGACAGGCGGACCATGATTTAATCCAGAGGAAACTTACTCGAAAATTTACATAAAATTTATATTTTACCTTATGAAATCTAATGCTCTTCTCATAATTGTCAATTAATTAAAAATATTTTATCTCTGAAAAACATTGGGGGAATACTGCATTCAAGAGCGTTGCCTGAGTACACAGGATCGAAGCTAGTAGTATTTGACATTGAAAGTAAGTATTAATATAATAAGATACATTATTAAAAATTTTATTTATTTAAAATAAAAGATATTATATTATTCTATATTTAAATACTAAATAATATAAAATTTTAAAATATTTTGCAGGGCCCTTGCCTCCCTTCTGGTTCCGCCCCTTGTGTATATAATTTGTTTTCAAGAAAGATCGGCGAGAAATTGTATTTGCACATGAAATAATTTGTAAAAAAATAAATTAGTATAAGTAAATTTGGCTGAATAACACTATGCTAGAAAGATTATTCACATGTATAATAATTATCAATCTGTTAATTCTTATACACGCACTAGTGAGCCCGTTTTAAAATATATCTCTAATTAAGCCTTAAAATCAAACAATTGAATCTCCCGTACGCGTGTTTAATTATAAAGCCTAAACCCATTTTAAAGCCTGAAGAAAAGGAAAATTACTTGAAAACCCCCGATAAAAAACCGAAAAGTTACTTTCTTTTTTCTTCTTGGTTTAATCCCGAGCTAGGGACATCTTTGTCATAAGAAATAACAAAAAAGGACCACTGGAGAATATGTGAACATACAAGAATTCAATCCTCCAGTGCTTGTTGGGGATTAAGAGGGACAATATAAGGACAAAGTGATCAGTTTATCTCAATTATAATAAAATTCATTATTATTATCAAAGTTTTTTTTAATAATTAAACCGAAATTCCTTAACAAATGGATCATAGATACGCTTGCAGGAGGAGACCTGGTACTCTTACCAAGCACGTACGAGATCCTGTGCACATCACGGTGCAAAGCTACAACAGCATGTTAAAAATAGCACGCCCGTTGATCAAGGTAGAATTTGGGCCAAAATGATATTTGCTTAAAATTTATTTTTTTTGTTTTAAAATCAATTTTTTATTTTTTTTATCATTTTGATATTCTGTTGCTATCCACAAATTCCTGTTCAGAAGATAAGTAATCTTCCCCATTTTTTGAATTAAATTGTATATAAAAACAACGGAAACATTAAATACAACACTATTTTTGTTTTTTTTTTTTATCTGCGTTTGCATGATCCACCAGTATAGTGTTTCTGAAGTAGATCGGTATCTGGGTCAGTGGCTACGTTCCTAATTAATTTCACCTAGGAACCTGGCCCTACGCGGCTCTCCTCTTATGGTCAACGGCCACCATTTTATTACACAAACTGTGCGTAGACATGTAAGGGTCCGTGGCAAGGATTTACTATCAGGGGAGAATTCGGGTCGAAATTTACAAGATAATATCGTTATTAACGAAACTTATCATTTCCCTTTCAACTTTCGTTCATCTTTAACGGTCAGATCATTACTTGTATGAACAGGCTGCTCAAGACCTCATCATTGAGAAGATCTGCACAAGAGAGGCCTGCAAACATCTCCATGCCTTCTTCGTGCCATTAATTGGATTTTTTTTTTGTGCACACAAGAATAAAGTGAAGAGGAAAGAAAACAAGGGGGGAAAGGATTGGTATTTGTTATGGATTCGCTACTGCACATCGATATTGATCAGTATAGGAACACAAGGAAGGAAGTTTATATTGAAGGGATGATTTACAAAAGCAATTAGGCCTTCCTGCCCTTTTGCCGTTCCAAGAACTAACAAGTGATTTCAGGGCAGCAATCCGGATTACAGAATGAATTTCGCAACTGATATCAAAATTTCAAGGATATATTTGCCGCAACAAAAATAAAATTATGTTTCATGGACTTGTAGAAAAACAAAAAAACAAAAGTTTTGGCTCCGAAAACTTATTTTTTTGTTAAGAAAAAAAGCTTTGTAAAGTATATCATTACTTAATAAATTCTCCTTAAATCCCAGAATTCTTTAAGTCTTGCATGTCTTCTTAGCTTTTACATATACATATGCAAATAACAAACGTTTGATTCTAGTCGAGCTCATTCTGGCCAGAGCTTCTGCCAGAGGTAATGCCAAGGTGACGAGAATTGATCCGATCTTTTGCTATCACCTGCAAACCAACAAAGTATTACATTAATATACGGAGTATGAATTTTCTTGACAAAGAGCTAGATCCTACCATGTGCTATATGACCATACCATATGCTTGAAAGCCATGTCCATTTGACTCTTAGTCGTCATCATCATCCTGCCAAAACCATGACTAGGACTTGCATTAGCACTACTATTAGCAGATTTAGTAGCACTTTGTTGCTTTGGCTTGGCTTCTCTTTCTTCAACTCCCAATTTTCTAGCATTCATTACCTTGTCTACCATTCTGCTTCCGAAAATTTGAGCTCCGTTATTTCCCGTTACAGCTTTCCCTTTTGAAGTGGTCAAGTTTTCTTCATTGCTCTCTTTTCGACCCCTTGTCACACTTGGTGAGCAGGATTGCCTTCGTGGCCTTGGAGCGGGGTCTTGTTTTTGACGAACTGACGCTGTTGGATTGGCTGCAACAGGTCTGCCCCTAGTAGCAGAAGTTGCACGATCTGTCCTAAGATTAGGAGGCGTGTCATTGGAAAATCCTGGAATTTGAGCTGCAATTGTTGACCTGACAGAAGGCGACACACCTCTATTTTCAGGCTTTGTTTTTATATCCTTGGAAAGGTTCAAGGACAGTAAATTTGTTTGACTTGATTTTTGGTTAGTGGGTTTGGCTGAGTTTACAATCACACTTGTTTTTCTATTCGAATCTGTTGTCAATTGGGCCATTTTCTGGTTCAGAATTTGTGCTGCTACCTTGCTGTTCTTATTTTCAGTTGATGTTGAGATTCTTTGTTTTTGACCTGGGGTTACTGATCTTTGAGGGATCTTATTAGGTTTTGAATTTGGAGTCCTTAGTGTTACAGTACTTCCCTTCAATGCGTCTGTATTGTCTGCAAACTGCTTAGAAGAACACATTTAATCACTTGAAGGCCATCACTATAATGATTCTGAACTCGTCACAACAGAAGTACAGCTTGTTTTAAATCATTTATCGCCTTGATTACTAATGCTTAATTAGAAATGAAACATTAGTTTTTACAAATGGTTTTAGACTAGGAAAAAAAAATCAGTTCAAACCATTTTCATATTGTCATAATGACATTAAATTCCTTTTCAAGAAGAAAACTAGTTCTCAATTTGTCTTAGATATAGGCATAATAGTTATCTTCTTTTGATTTACTAATTCAAGAGCAACATACCCTCGAGAGAGGTTGAATTATCGGTATCTCCCGCTGGAAAATATTTCCCGGGGCGTTCGCTTCCATTTCTAGGGAAGGAAACAGAGGAGTTGCTGGCGGCGTTTTCAACCTTCATGCATAAAGACAGGGCAACATGCAAATTAATAAATACTAAATTGGTTTGATTACACAGACAATTGCTAATGCCACATACATGGAGTTTAAAATGATAAGGAAACTCGACAAGAAATACTGATTACCAGTCATAATCATTTTTATCGTTTTCGCCAAACAATTCGTATCCAGAACCTTTCCTGCCAGATGCAATTCTATAGAGTGCATGATTCCCTGCATTTCTAAGACTAAGTTAAGAGATTCAAGTGCTAAGAGCATGTACTAAATCCTCATTCTTAAGACCTCATTTCTGTTAAGACTACGCACAGTCGAACTTACCAGCAATATTAGGCTCAAACTCATCAGAAACAGGCTGAAGGAGACAGGCAAGCCGGTCTTTTTCCCGTCTATGCAATTCCTTGAACAGAAGAAGATCCTCATCTCTGTCCTTCCTTCCATTGATGAATGGCATGCCTGGGACTTTCCTGCTGCTACCTTTCATAATTTTGTGCGTTCACTTTGAAACCAGCTTGCTATTCCTGAAGGTAATGAAACGGCTTGCAAGGAAAGAGATGCCGGGTTCACTACTTACGATGTGGCAACGTATATTCCAATATAAGAAGGTGAATGTAGGGACTGCCAAGTGGAGACATGGCCGGCAATGTCTTCTTGGGTCCATGCCAGTCCAACACAAGGCCACCAAATTCCCGAGCAGCGGGGTATCAATTATTAACAAGTGTAGACAGAAGGACAGATTCTTTCAGCCTATACATTTGGCATCTTTGTGTAATTTCACTCTACGTTTGAGGGAATGTTAGGAGGGCAACGGGAAACATCCGGCCGCCCAATTTGAGTTGATACATGTTTTTTTTTTTTTTTTTCCCGTTTGAGACATTCAAGTCTAGAAATCTATAGGACCATGTCGTGACCTAACCCAAAAGACACAAGGGCAAAATGAAATGATAACATAAACATGTGAAATCCCTGTTCCAACCCCAGTTGCTTCTTATTCCATTGGTCATAGAAAGTCAAACTACATTAAGGTTATTTTTGGGCCAATGATCACAAAGGAACATTTTTTGTTATTGTCCTACTGCATTAAAAAATATTTAAATGGAAACGAGAATTGAATATAATACAGCCATACATGACTGCTTACAGGTGCACTGTTTTTATTCATGGGGTGTTCTTGTTTCTTCAAAATTTAGGGAACCAAGCAAGGAAATTATTGAAATACCGTATACAGGGGATAAAAAAAACTATTTCAAGTTCTTTTATAACCCTAACTTACAGAGAAAATTTTGTTTTGATATATTATGGACTTTATGAGTGCTAAACAGATTCTAAATAAGAAGAAAAAAAACAAAAATTGGAATATTATCTTCTGGAATTTTTTCTGGCATAACTTCTACTCGGCTGAATGCTGATAACAATGAAATCATCCATTATAGAACCAACAAGCCGATTAAGTATTAGTCAAAATTATGTCTATTTCTATTACAAAACTGTCTGACATGTTCAAATTATCTTTTCTTGAACTTAAACTTGTTACACATCCTGCGTAAAATTACTTGGACAATAGTGTTTAATTTAGATTAGTGCTAGGAGTAGTTGTTTAAACTGTTTGATGTCCATAACAATAACCTATGGATATCCATCAATTGATCATCCTTTCATGCTTTTCAAAGTTCTTTTGCAATTCCAGGAGGTATCCTATGTACCATCTGTATTTCGAACCCAGTTCAATCACCCTGCACCATGAGGCGACGCTTTGGCTATAATTCTGATGCCGGTGAGCTGAGTTTTAGAGAAGAACTCTGTTCTTTAGTTGGTTTGCATTTACCATAAAGGACCTGGATTGCTCCTCCTATGCATGAGGTTGAGGGCTAACATGTTGTTTTAGAGAAGAACTCCATTGCTTGTCAATGAATTGCTTTCCAAGCAGCCTTTCCTTGAAGCTTCTTTTTTATTCACCTGGCCCTTCCCTCCGCTCATCAACTTAACCAAGTGCGAACAGTGAGTCATCTGGTAAAAAGATATCTCGCCTTCGAATGTCTTTCTGATAAACATGTATTTTTTGCTGTGATTGGTGCAAGTGGAAAAGCATGGAATGTGATCAACACCGCGCCATGCATTTTCATGTTTTCTCTGGTCTAGATCGCCATTCATCATGCTGTGATCCTTGGATTGGAAAGCTATTTCAATTCCACCAAAAACTGTAGCTAATTGCATCAAATGCTACTGTTGGAGGTATGTAAAAACCTAATACCTAATAGAAAGGCATGTAAGTCCAATTTACATGGAGTCCATAGTGCAAACCATAATTTTTGGGCATGGAACTTTGGTCTAACAAGAATTCTTTCAAATTATACATATGAATATAAAAAAATTATTATTTCCTGTAAAAAAACGTGTGATCACCCGTCTTTTATAAACTAGATCTTAATGATTTATGATTGGTTACTCTATGTGGCTAAGTAGGCGAGCAGGCCTAGCCCATATTTTATTGGGCCCAATATAAACCCGTTTCTGGTAAAGAGGCTTGCTTCATAAAATGGGCTCAGATAAAAAAAACCTATACACAACTCAATACTCTTGGTTTATTGGGCCGCAAACCATCATAAGCTCTCGTACTCGATAAAAAAATTGAAACCTCGACAGCCTTCTTCTCCCTCCTCCCCCTTCTCCTTACAGGGACAAAACTTGGTTGCAGAGGCAGTGATAGCAGCTGCCCGGTAAAGGGCAAGCAGGAACGCTTTGTCCTCATCAGATCGTGCATTGAGGAAGCTATGCTCCTCTTCCTCTTGCATCACCGCCTCTGTTATCAGAAACCGTAACTTTTTTGCTTAGAGCAAGATACATTTCCCCTTTTGTATCATGATATTTAATAAAATATTCGAAAACAGCCCAACACAGAGCCATTCCTTTCCTTTACAATAATTTTTCATTCTATTCTACAACAGCAGCACCATCACCTACAATAACAGCAGCAGCTATATATAACATCAGCCGCAGCAGCAGAAGCTGCTATTAATCATTTAGAGGAGGCATAACAACCAAAACTGAGCGATGCATATTCTGCAATAGAGCTTGCATTGGAATCAGTAGTCAAAATTCTTACTGTTTCAAGTAGCCCCAATTACTTCCTCCCATAGCAAAATAAGTCCCAGCGTGAAACCATGGGTTCTGGTATTTAATTCTGGCCCTCTCTCTTCTATCTAGTTCAAGAACCATAGTAGACTATTATAGTTCCATTAAGCTCATTCTACCAGTTATATGTATCATTTTACCCTCCTTGTTAATGGGTTTCTCTTCAAAGTTACAATTTCTTGTTGCTTCATGTTTGTGTCAGCAAAAATGTTTTGTTACATGGGTATTTGTTGCGAAAGTTTTCTTTCGGAGACAATGAAAGCTATTAGAGCGTCTCCAGGAGACGTGAAAAGTTAAAAATAAAAAATATATATATTATTTTACTACTTTTTTAAAAAATATTATTTTTATATATCTTATAAAAATACTTAAATACTATTTATTACAATACTTTTTTTATATTTTTTTAAAACTTATATTTTTTTCTATAAAATTATTTTGGCTGTGTCTTGGTTTTCTTATGAATTCAGCGAGTTCATCATAGTTTTACATTTTTTAATTGATTTTTTTTAATTTTATTTTTTAATATTAAATTTACAGTTATTTATAAACTTATTAAATTAATTAAGTTATATTAAATTATTAAAATAATTATATGACAATTATATTAAAATATAATTCTTAATAGTATCTGAGATGAGATGCTCATGGAGTTGTAAATTCTGTTGAGTGTGTTCAGGAAAAAGCTAGCCATTTGCCATTTCTAAGACAACAACATGGTATGTTTACGAAAATTACAACTGGAAAACTTAATATATTTATATATATAACTCTTTCCTTTGGTTTTTTTCTCCGAAAACAGTGAGCTGCTTCTCCTTCTCGTTTGCTGCAAATTCTCTTCAAAACTTATCTCACAAATGGTCATATAATTATTTAACTCTGAGTAAGTTTTTATAGCCTCCATCTATTTGATTTATAGTATTTTCTTTACTTATGTTTATTGAAGAGTTAGGGTTAGGATTTATATGATATGTGAATGATTTTGTTGAAATAATTCGTATATATGTAATATTATGTGCACATCGATATGAATTGATATGGGACTTTGCTTCATTAGTGTGTTCGATGAATTTTGGGTAAGAACTCAATTAGCTTTAGTATTAGAAAGAAAATAGATAAATATATAAGAATTATATAGAAAGATTTATGTTGAAATTCTGGAAAATCTATTAAGGTTGAAAATGGTAAAATCACAGTTTGGTCCCTGGATTTTTGAAAATTATGATTTTGTTCTTAAATTGTGAGAATTACACTTTAGTCCCTGCTTGTAAATAACAGTTGATGATGTATTATCAAATTTTATTGTTATACTTTGAATTGGAATTTGATTCTATTATGTATTGAAATGTGTTTGGTTATTCTGGAAGCCCCACATACTGCTTCTTTGTAAGAAATTGGTTGAAGACTGTGGTTGCATACTTGTTGAATAGCTATGAGTAATTTATATAAATTATATCTTTAAGAATAATGTTTATGATATATGTGTGTGCATATGAATTGTGATATATGCATTTTGGTATCATTTGATGGGGATATTGATGTGTGCACACAGAGCGTGCAAATGATGTATTTGATTTGTGCATGCGGAGTGTGCAGATAATGTATTTGGTGTGACCAACCATCACACAACTTCAAAATGTTGTACCAATTATGTGAATTGGTGTACTTTAGGAATAGTGTGATAGGTTATGCATTAGTATGAAAATACATTGAATAAACCATTATATCTGTGTTTGAACATACCATTCTTAGATACATTTATATTGATTAGTTACTTAGTTGTGAAAACTCATTCCTTTGTGCAATTATCATTATTTCAGGCATATAAACTTTAAAGCAAGAAAAAGTTGGATGTCTGTTTAAAGTTATATGTTGATTTGTTGTGTGAGCTTGCTTTTGTATATCTTGGAGACTTTGTTTGTATTTCATATTTCAATTGTATAAAGATATGATGTAAACTTTGTAATTTCTATAGATTGAGTGTATGTTTTGAAATGGTTGTACAGAGGAATGGATGGTTTATATTAATGTGATTATGTTGTTTAGTTATTTAAATCTTTTCTGTTTAGAAGATGTTCTAGTTTGACAGGTTGAGGCTTAACATGGTCAAAGTAGTAGTTATATGCTCACAATCATGTGCCGGTCACCTACTGATTTTGGGGCGTGACACGTGACAAGATAATACAAGAGAAATTCTGAAATGTTTTCTGTATTTTTCACTAAGAGAGTTACAATATATATATATACATCAAGAAGTATCAAATCCCTGAATTCTAGGATTGAATAAACATAATCAGATCCTGTAAAATACTAGGCCTAGACAATAATTGAAATCTTTAGAGAGAATCAAGGGATATACAGCTATGACAGAAATTAAACAAGGAAAGAAGAATATAGTGACAGCTATGAAAGAAATAGAATAGGAAAAGGAGAATATACTGACAGCTACAAAAGACAGCTATTAAAAGAAAAGGAGAATATATTGACATCCCCTCTCAAATTGATGCGGGTAAGTCGAACAACATCAATTTGCTATTGAGAAACTTATGTCGTTGGCGTGTCAAGGCTTTTGTAAAGGCATCAGCTATTTGAAGATCAGTATTGAGATGAGGAAGAGTGATAACACCCCTAGTAAAGGCCTCCCGAATATAATGACAGTCCACCTCTATGTGCTTGGTGCGTTCATGGTAGACTGGATTTGCAGCGATTTGAATAGCACTAGTATTATCACCATGAAGTGGAGTAGGAGCAGTTTGGGGAAACCCAAGTTCAGAAATAAGACCACGTAACCACACAATTTCAGAACAAGCTGCAGACATGGCGCGATACTCAGCCTCGGTAGAAGATTTAGAGACACAATCCTGCTTCTTACACTTCCAAGAGATCAAGGCATCTCCAAGAAAAATGCACCAGCCTGTGAGAGACTTCCTAGTATCCGGGCAGCCAGCCCAATCCGCATCACTATAGGAAGTCAAGGTAAGAGTAGAATGTTTAGGAAAAAACAACCCACGAGTAGGGGAACCAATTAAGTATCTAATAAGACGACGAACTGCAGCAAGATGAAGATGTCGAGGTGCCTGCATAAATTTGCTAACTATATGGACAGCATAGGAGATATCAGGCCTGGTAATTGTTAGGTAGATAAGACTACCAACAAGTTGCCTATATAAAAAAGGATCAGGCAAAAGCTCGCCTTCATCTTTTCGGTATTTCACATTCACCTCCATTGGTGTATCAACAGCAGTAGCATCCTTTAAACCAGCTAGCTCAATGAGATCCTGAATATATTTATGTTGATTTAAGAACAAACCATGATCTCTAGAGTGAACTTCCAGCCCCAAAAAATATGTGAGATGTCCAAGATCTTTCATTTGAAATGTACTATGCAACATATGTTGAAGCTTGGTGATCAAACCAATGTCATTACCAGTGAGGATAATATCATCGACATAGACTAAGAGAAATACCATACCAGTGGTGGTCTTGTAAAAGAAAAGTGATGAATCATATTGACTTTGTGTGAAGGAGAAGGTGAGAAGAGTGTTGCGAAACTTCTCAAACCAGGCTCTAGGTGCCTGTTTCAACCCATACAAAGAGCGTCTTAGTTTGCAAACATCATTAGAAGCCTTTGTGGACATACCAGGTGGAAGTTGCATATAAATCTCTTCCTTAAGATCCCCATGCAAGAAGGCATTTGTGACATCCATCTGATATAAAGGCCAAGCTTTAGAGGCTGCAATAGCAAGAAGTGTTCTCACCGTAGTCATCTTAGCAACGGGTGCAAATGTTTCTTCATAGTCGAAGCCATATTGTTGTTTATTGCCAAGAGCAACCAATCTAGCTTTGTATCTATCCAAAGATCCATCAGACTTGAGTTTCACAGTATAAACCCACTTGCTACCAATGGGCTTGACATGTGGAGGACAAGAGATAATATCCCAAGTATGATTGGCCTTAAGTGCGTGAAGTTCTGCCTCCATTGCTTGTTTCCAGCACTCATGTTTGCTAGCCTGTTTATAACAAGTGGGAATGGAAATAGAAGACAAAGTAGTAGACATAGCCACAGGAGTGGAAAAACCATACCTGTCAGGAGGTTTGTGAGGTCTAGAGCTTCTACGAAGAGGAAGGGGATCATAGGAAATGGGCAGAACAGGATCAGATGTTGCAGGAAGATGTGAAGGAACCTCAGTGAGACCTAGAGAAGGAGCAGAAGCAGGAGTGCGTCTATGATAAACATAACCAGGTTTAAACCTTTGTACTGGTGCTGGCGACTCAGGAAAAGATGGTAAAACAGATAGAGAAGGAAGTACTGAAGACTGTTGGGTGCAAAAGAAAGGCTGATTTTCAAAAAATATGACATTCCTAGAGACACGAGTTCGACGTGCATGTGGATCATAACAAAGAAATCCTTTTTGGGTGACAGCATAGCCTAAGAAAGCACACTTGACAGATTGGGCAGTAAGTTTATTTCTCTCATGTGCAGGAAGGTGAACAAAACAAACACATCCAAAAATATGAAGATTGGAATAATTTGGTGCATGTCCAAACAAACGAACGTAGGGAGAATCATTGTTTAAGTGGGGAGATGGTAAGCGATTAATCAAATAAACAGCAGTACACAAAGCTTCACACCAAAAATGAGAAGGAACACATGACTCAAGGAGAAGAGTTCGAACAATATCAAGAAGATGACGATTCTTTCTTTCAGCCACACCATTTTGTTGTGGGGTGAAAGGACAAGAACGTTGTGATATGATCCCATGACTTTGAAGAAAAAATTGAAATTCATTTGACATATATTCACCACCTGAATCAGATTGCAGAATTTTGATTTTGGCAGAAAATTGTGTCTCAACTAAGGCAAGAAAGACTTTAAACACAGAGAAGACCTCACTTTTAGATCGAAGAAAATATACCCAAGTAAAACGAGTGAAATCATCTATAAATGTAACAAAGTATCTGTAATGTTCATGAGAAATGACAGGTGCAATACCCCATACATCAGTATGCACGATCTCAAAAGGTTTGGTGGTGCGGGTTTTATGCAATGGAAAAGGAAGTGTTTTGCTTTTACCAAGTTTGCAAGATGCACAATCAACAATATCATTATTAGAAGAAGTCAAATTTTTATTTCCTAGTAAACCAGATTTAAACAAGACTCGAAGTACATGAGAATTAGGATGTCCTAAACGTCTATGCCACACCTGATTATCACATTGAACAGCATTACATGCAACATAATTTGACATAGGAGAGGGAGATAGAAGCAAGGGAAATAGGCGTCCCACTTTAGGTCCCTTCACGATCATCTTCCCGGACACTTGATCCTGCACAAAACAACCAGATTTGGAAAAATGAACATCACAATTGTTGTCAACTAATTGGCCAACAGATATAAGATTAGTGGACAGCTTAGGAGACACAAAGACAGTATTCAGAAGGGCTGAAATATCACCAACAGCTGTGATAGACAAGGGATTACCATCGGCAGTACGAATATGAAGATTGCCTTTATATTTTTGAACATTATTTAAAGGTAAGGCAGTGTTGGTCATGTGATTGGAAGCAGCTGAATCAAAATACCAAGGCTTAGGAATAGAATTTCGGTTACCTGAAAGGCCTAAAGCAGAAAGGGCAGAAACTATCATTTGTTGGACCATTTCAGGGGTAATAGAGGACTGACCAGGACTAGGAGTATTTGAGGAACCAACCGAAACATTATAGGCAGTTTCAGATTTCTTTGGAGGCCGGATGGAGCAGTCTTTGATGATATGCCCTGTTTTCTTACAATAGTTGCAGAATTTTTTAGTACAAGTAGTGGCAATGTGCCCAAATCCTTTGCAGCTATAACACTGGACATTTGACATATTTCTACCTCCTTTAGACCTCCCTTGAGCAGTGTATGCAACAGGAATTGGAGTGGAATTTTGAGCTTTTTGCTCCAAGACAGCCTGTGTAATGATCCGTTGTTCTTCCCTGAGAAGCTCTCCTACACAGATATCCAAGAAAGGAACTGGTTCTCTATTCATCAGGTTGGACCTGATTGCTTCAAATTCCCCCCTTAACTTCATTAAAAACTGATCACGCTTGCTGGTCTCATGCACACTTTGAATAGCAATAAGTCCTTCAAGAGGTACACTTGCATACACAATGTCTGTGTATTCAGCCCAAAGATTTACAAAGGAAGAGTAAAACTCTTGTATTGACATGCTGCCTTGACTGAGTTGACCCAACTCGAGTTCCAATTGGAACCTTCGTGCTGTATTGCTTTGGTTGTAAACTTTCTTCAGGTAATCCCACATTTCTCTAGAGGTTTTGTAAGGCTTGAGATTGAGAAGCATGGAGTGTTCCATACTTCCAAGGATCCAAGACATAATCTGAGCATCCTTCACCTCCCATTTCACATATTTCTCCTGTTCCTGCTCACTGTCAGGTGCAGGAACTGTCCCAGAAATATGACCCCATAATTCCTTTCCCTTGACAAAAATCTGAAACTGGAAAGCCCAGGCAGAATAGTTCTTTCCAGTGAATCGAACAAGAAAATGTTCAGATCGTTCTAGAGACATGATTTAACTAGAAACAAGAACCAAGAGATCAAGTCCAAGAAAAAAAGAATAGAAGAACCAGACAAGGAACTAGACACAAGATGAATTGATTTCAGAATTTTGGCTCTGATACCATGACAAGATAATACAAGAGAAATTCTGAAATGTTTTCTGTATTTTTCACTAAGAGAGTTACAATATATATATATACATCAAGAAGTATCAAATCCCTGAATTCTAGGATTGAATAAACATAATCAGATCCTGTAAAATACTAGGCCTAGACAATAATTGAAATCTTTAGAGAGAATCAAGGGATATACAGCTATGACAGAAATTAAACAAGGAAAGAAGAATATAGTGACAGCTATGAAAGAAATAGAATAGGAAAAGGAGAATATACTGACAGCTACAAAAGACAGCTATTAAAAGAAAAGGAGAATATATTGACAACACGAACCAACACAACATGTACATGGAGCATCCCAGTTAATGGCAATACAGATTGATGCCGCCATAAATCCAGGAAATAGTGGTGGTCCAGCAATATTGGGAAATAAAGTTGCTGGTGTGGCTTTCCAGAACCTATCAGGTGATGAGAATATTGGGTGAGTTCTATTCACTATTGTTTTACTTTGGATGATAAATCATCTAAAATTTCCATTTCTGAAATTATTTAAGTATAGGCGATGAAGTTTATATCTAACTTGATGCCGTGTTCCTCACTTCCTTGATTCCTTGGCATTGATAGGGAACACGTGTGTTATTTGCGGTAGCATTACTTCTTTTGCTATTCATCTTTTTCCTGTGATCATATAAATACTATTTTCAGCTAATTCCTTTCTTCTTTTTGTATTTTCAGCTATATAATTCCTGTTCCTGTAATCAAACATTTTATATCTGGTGTGAAAGAAAGTGGAAAATATGTTGGATTCTGCTCTACGGGTCTACCGTGCCAATTAACTGAAAATTTTCAATTGAGAAAACACTTTGGTATGCGGCCCCCTGAAATGACAGGGGTGCTTGCGAGCAAAATTAATCCGCTGTCAGATGCACACAGAGTCCTGAAAAAAGATGATGTTATCCTTGCATTTGACAGTATACCTATAACAAATGATGGAACTGGTAGTCATGGTATTACTTATTCAGTTACTCAGCACCATTTAAACTACAATTGTATCTGGTTCACCCAAAATCCTTAATGTCATAGGTCACTATTAGCTTCATCAAGGATTCATGATTTTGTCTTCTCTTCTGTAAATATTGCAATAGATGAGTAACCACATTGATGAATAGATGGAATTGTCACCAAGTTGGTTTAACTTTGGCAAAAGCTAACAGTGATTATTGGTTTAACCTTACAGTCTCCATCTATCTATGTTCTATGGATATTAAATGTCTTGTTCATGAAGTAAACGTTGTGATAGGTTACTTGCTCATGTGTAATAGTTTGATAGCCATGTTTAACACATGATGTTTAGATATTTGTTAGTTTACTGTGGGGAGAAAATTCAGGTTAGCAGATGGCTAAACAATATATTTTGAGTGCCCATTCTCTTAGATCTGTGCTAGAGCCATGCAGAATGTGGCACTTGAAAGACATGCAACCTATTTAGCATGATAACTTTTATCGGGGTGAGTGTTTCTACTGTACCAACATTGAATACTGGGATCTTTAGATAATCTCTGACAGATATATCATGCTAATGATCTGTGCCCAAAAGTTCAAGTGAATTTCCTTTATCATTTTTTTCAAGCAAGGGAAGTTGGGGACTGTTTCAGTAACATGCCATTAGTTCTAAGGTGCAAGTACTAGATAATATGGATTGTATGGCATAGTCTAGTCATTTAACTAACTTATGATGGTTATATGTGATTTAATGATACAGCTGCTAAAGGTTATGATGGCTTCGTGCATTATTTCAATAACCTCTTTGGATTCTCAATAGCACGGGTAACTAAAGCTTTCAGTGGGGTAGCTTCATTTCTGAGTAATATGGTCTTTAAAGACCATGGCCTTAATGTCATTAGTTAGAATGCTTCCAGGACCTTTTCTTACTCTGCCAGTCCATGTTCTTGGTCATGGTGCTCTTTTTGATACCTGTGACTTGTCCTTGTACTCTTAATTTGTAATTTGACTTGTGCACTGTGCAGTGCCTTTGTTAAACTGAGAGCGGATAACTTTTGATCACTTGGTGTCTATGAAGAAACCCGATGAAATTGCTTCAGTTGGAGTTTTTAGGGGTGGTGAAGAGCATGAATTCAGTAATCACCCTTAGACCTGCAAGTCATAGTTCTATTTTCTCATTATTTTCTTGTATTGACTTATTTAGGATTCTCTTCCGTGCTTAAGCAACAACTTCATAATTGTGTAACAGGTGTTTCCTTTATTAACACATGTGCACATGCTTGTGTGCCATCACATGATTGCAGTGATGATCAGTGATCCATATCTGTGTTCCATTACATCGAAAATCAATGCTTTCTTCATGATTTGCTTACATTTCCAACCTGTTTGTGCTGGAATGGATTGGTTTAAGATTATCATCTTAATCCATGGACAGACTACTGGCTGGTGGCCATATCCACCATGGCTGTATGTTAGATAGGCATAAGAGCTTTGAAATTCAAAATCAATAGATCTGAGAAACATGCTCTAGAACTTTACCAAATTCATCAATGAAAACTTTTATTTTCTTGCCTGCCACCAGAGACTTTTGGTTAGCTCCTTTTCTTTTGGAGCCTGCAAATATTATGACATTTCCCCTTGTTTGGTCTCAATTTATCAAATAAATCTGCAGTTATTTCTGTCATGAAGTCTTGGATTATCAATGAATATGTTCTTTCTTGTACTTTTAGATCATACTTATTGTTTGATTGATCATCCAACTTGTGTAAAAAAGATGTCTCTAGATGGCTATTACAATCTCTTTGTAGCTACCTTGTGCTTTAGCTTGCAAATTCTCCCATGGAAAGAAAATTGCAAATTATGAAAGAAAAGCTGCTGTGGGGTCTGTTTGGGTTTGTATCTTGAAGAAACCTCGCATCTTTTTGGATAGATTTTAATTACTTTTCGGATCTTCAAACAAGCTTTAAAGACAAGTTCTAATCTGTTACATGTGACAGAATTTAGAAGCGAATTGAAAAGGTCACTATTTTTATGGAAGATTTAATTTAGAAGGATACCTTTGTCTCTATCTCACTTTTAAGATTGCGAAGCTTGCCCACTAACATATTGAACTGGGCCAGAATGACATCATATTATCTATTTTCCCTTCCCTCTTGGTGGATAATGTCTGGTATTATAAATTGATGGACTGCAATGCAAAATAAAGCTAGGACGTCCTTTGCATGTTGAATTTAGTGCATCTTTACTGACAAGCACTTTTCTGGTTCAGGTGCTCATGGATGGTATAAATGCAGGGTATGAGCGTCTTGCAGAGCTACAGGTGCCATCACATTTCCAATTTAGATGCAAATATGCTTTCACTGTGAACAAGTTTTTCCTAATGCATCGTGAGGTATATGTTATAGGGGCCACAACGATGCTGGTTCGGGCATAAAGAGCAGTCGCGTCATGCAAAAATGCTCAAGTGTAGGGCTGTCGGTCCTGTTTCTGTTAGGACATAACTGGGTAGTGGTCGTATTTGTTTTTCTGTTATATAATAATTTTGTACTAAATGCAGTGGTTATTTGTGCTTAAATGCCTGCTGACAAATAACTGTGTTGATGGGCAGGTTAAGAAAGTCAATGGACTAGAAATTGACAATTTGAAGCACCTGTGCGGACTTGTTGAGGACTGTAGTTCAGAGAGCTTGAGGTTTGATTTGGATGATGATAGCGTAATTGCATTGAATTATCAGTCTGCAAAAGTAGCCATTTCTAGAATTTTGAAACGTCACAGAATTACTGTACGAATGGCGACTTCTTTTCTGTTCCCTCGGCAGTCTGCTAGAAGAACACAAGCTGATTGATGATGAAGTTGAGTAAATCTGGTTACGCAATAACCGCTTCACATCAGCAAATTAGGCATTCCTCGAATAAGGATGCCTATATGAAATTATCGAGGCTCCTACCCAATCGCAGAAGCAAGAATCATGGTAAACATGTTTTGCCAGTTGCCATGGTCGGTAACGTTGTGTTACGACAACCTCCGTCCCTCTTTTCTTATCATTATTATTAAAGCTGTTAGTGACCTAGCTGGGGCTTCAGGTTCTGTACTTTTATTTATTTCCCAAGGAGCGTGCACGTTTTCCTTGCTTAAAGGTCACGAAGGGCTTTGAATCATAAGAATTAGAGTGGTTGGATTTATTAATTTTGTTCAACTCCCTCTGTTGTGTGCACAAGCACGCATGCATTCCCCGTAGAAAAACGAAGGCGACGATCATTTTTAGCACTTTGAATCACCGTAGCTATTCTTCTATTACACTCATCATCAGTGGCGGAGACACCTGGAGGCAAGAGACCCGTTATTTTATGTTTTTTCAAAATATTTTTTTATATTAAAATATTAATATAACAGCCAATATCTTACAAAAAAAGAAAAGAAAGCAAAAAATGACGTGGCTAGAGAAATATCATAATTTGTGGGTTTATATCTCTACAGTTTTTATTTTCTTGATAATTTCTTTGCATCTGATATGAACTTCTTAATCACATGGTCAATTAACTTTAATGAAATAAAGTTAAAATTTAGATTTTATAAAATCTTGATACATAGATAACCCTTTATTAAAGAACCAAAAGTATTGGACTTGGAGATAATAAATAACCTAGTATCTAAAAACCTGAAGTATATAAATATTATCACGAAGCTAATTAATTTTCAATAAGTTAGTATACGATATTTGTCTCTAAAAAAAAATTGTTTTGCCATAAATAAAAGAAACACTTACTTTTATTCTTTAACTTGGTGCTGAAATTTGCAGCTAATAAAAAATTATATAATCTCCTTTAACTTACTCAAATGAATCATTTTTGGGTTTTAAGCTAATAGGTTTAAACTAATAATTAACTATAAATCCAGTAATAAAATAAATCCTTAAAAAATATCTAATAGACTAGAACAAATTTAAATTTAAAATAATTATTTAATATTAAATAAATAAATAAAATAATAAAAACAAAATTTTCACGTTAAAATTCTTTAATTTTCACATATTCTGTAATATTAAATATTTATTAGTAATTTTCCTCTGCATTTAATAGTTTCTTAAGATTTTAGGACGTATAGAATTATAGCCACAGGACACGCATTCTGCAGCTAGGTCTAGACAGCTAACTGTGGTGATGTGTGCTGTATCTTAAGACAAAACATGGGGTATAAGACTTTCGAACCTCTACTCTACTCCAGCGTAAATGGGCTCCTCTCCTACAGTTGACAGTGAGGTAAGGCACGTTAATGCAACTTGAACTAAAACTAGTATTCATGTATGCAGGCGGTCACACACTGATCAGTAGAGACCAACACTCTCTTTCTTTGCATTTAAAAAATAATGATTAGAGAAAAAAAGTACAGTAAATTACCCTGCCTACATCTGAAGTTACAGCTGCAATAACTCTCTTTAATGCAGCAAATTTCTTAAGAAGGCTTGTAAATTACGAGATTTGAAAATGTAGGCATCCATACGTCCAGAGGTTCATCTTGTTGACAGGCGAGTATATATATTCCTCATTCATTAACTCGTTCATTAAGTGCTATAATTAACTTCAAGGCGTGGTTAATTATGAGAATGGGTTTCTTAATATAATCTCAATATGAATAGTTTGTTAATTTATCGATCAAATTGAAGAAATTGACTTAAAGTGCATTTGGTAACTTTGAGCTTTTGTTCGTTTGTTTTTGTTTAGCTTTCGGGCTCTTGTTTCCAGAGCCAAGAAAAAATAAGAGATTTTGGCAAGATTTCAGAAGCTATTTTGACTTTAGAAAGTTGTTCGGAAGTCAAAAGGTTGGAAGCTACAAAATAATATTTGAGCTTTTAAATTTCATACCACCTAAGAACATAACTATCAAATCTTATCTAATCCAATGAATTAGTCTTTGTGTAGCAAAATATTAACTCAGTGATCACCTCGTCACCTTTAAACAATAATAAGAAAAAAAAAGAAGAAAAAAGAACTCCACAGCTCCCTCCACTGTTAGAATTCGGTAATTAGGCATTGGTATCAAATGTAGAAATACCGACCAGTGCTGAGTTTGAAGCAAGTCGTACATACGCAAATGGCTAGCTGGGCATAGGATTCCCTTTGCAATGAAGCCACCCCCATGCACATTAATGCTATGTAAGGGCAGTAGTGTTCGTAAAGGCAACGGCACACTACATTCCATTTGGGTAAATTTATGAGAAAGTGGAAAAATAGATGCAATGCAAATTAATGTGCTTATAATGAACCATTATAATTTTGGTTGGTGTATTTCTTCACCGTGTTTGACCAGGAATCCCTACTCTCTCTCTCTCTCTCTCTCTCTACTCTCTCTACTCTCTCTCTCTCTCTCTATATATATATATATATATATATATATAAAAGTGAGAGATTGCGTGAGAATCCATATGGGGAGTGAAATAATTCAATGAAAATCCGAATAAGTTAATGGAATCGAGGCCTTGATTAAGTAAAATGTGTTGGGTCAGCACGTGTAAATGCCACGCACTTTCAGGGTTTTGCTAGCTCTTTCCTTCATTTTTCCACACCACAGCCTATATTCATCACAAGCAAAGCTCATCAACCATCTACTGACATTGGTACATGCTTTCATACGGGCCACATCATCATCAATAATCCTTTCGGCTTACATTTACAATGTTGTACCTATCTCTGACCAGATTGAAGCCAGAAGCTTTTTCATGTCTTCTGCCCTCTGTCTTTTTCTCGGTAGATTCCCGGTTCATAAATCTGTGCAGTGGAGATTATATCTTTTTTCATAAAGCATCAATGATTAAATCTCTCGTTAACGTAACTCTACTAACCCCACTAGCAGAAGCAACACTTTTTTTTTCTTTTTTCTTTTTTCTAAAAAAGCAACACTCTTTCTGGTAGGAGGAGGAGGAGGAGGAGGAGGGTGCGCGGTTCATGAAAAAAATAAATTACGAGATATCTCTCTTGTCAAGACAAAATCAAAATGACTTTTAGTATTATCCTATAAAATTGAACAATCAAGTCCACCGTACATTTAGATAGGAAAATATTAAAAGAGGACGTGCCCTTTCTCCTTCATCAATGGTTGAGAAAAAAAATCTCTTCTGTAGTGAATAACTTGGGTTCTTGAACTGAAATTAACTTGAGCTTGACATGTGCATGTCAATGGAAATGTCTGGCGTCGATTTTGAGATTGAAAAAAGAAAATAATCCACACTTTTTTTTTAGTAGAAATTATAAAAAGAGGTCATATATATATATAGAAATATTGAGCTCGTGTTGGATTTGATTGCAGCTGGGCTAGGAGATCCAATACTATTCATGGACACCAATCCACACGTACTGAAGTACAATCCTCTTAGCTGTTCACTTAAATCCACAGCACGCTGGCCGTGGATTAAGACAAAAAAAAAAGTGCTAATTATTACATAATTAGAAAATTAATTCATTCACATTTTTTGAAGAACTAAATAAATAGGGACCCCGAGTCATAAGAGTTGCACTGAATTTGATGCAAATCCACACTTCATTGAACGTGATTCAAGGGCCATGGAATCTATCCCCTTGAGTTGACTGGAGGTTGTTCAGAAATATTGAAACCCTAATTCTTTTTTATTATTTTATATATCTTTCTTTTTCCTTGGCAGGACGTTGAAGAAGAGTTCCTTTTCTCCCCAAAGTCTGGATTAGATGCATAACCATACTTAATTATCTCTCATTCTCTCAATTTCATCTCGATCCCTTTTTTCTTTTTTGATTAATCATGGTTTAGCATCTTTAATTACGTGCTAACACATCAAATCAATGAGAAAAAGGCGGTCATCATTTAACAACAAAATGCCAAGAGGTCTAAGAATGGATTAACGTGGATAATTATGTCTCTGGCTACACAAGAAGATGTGAGAGTGGACCGTATAATTTATTGCGGGAGACATTTTGTTTTATCTCTTGGGAGTTTTGAGCTTGGATAGTGGATACCTAGCTGGTAGGGTTTTTTTAAAAAAGAAAGAAAAAAGAAATCATTAAAAGAACATTATTTTAAAAAGAGAAATAAATAAGGGAAACATACAGACAGGAATAGAAGAATAGAAGGTGGAATAAAAGGAATAGAAGGAGAATTCTTCTTCATTCCTCTCTCCTTCTCTGACTCTTGACTCAGTGCATGTATTTATGTGCGCAACTGTTGACAAATAGATACATGGGGATGATCATGCATTAAAAAATCTGTCGGCATTCGCAATTGACAGTTAAGCAGATTTTCTTCATTTTAATGAGGCAATTCTGGGGATAAGGTCTCCCGTTCAAAGGACATTTACCAAAGGTTGATCATACCCTCATCACAAAAGACATAACCAGCATGCCATTGCCCTCTTCATTTTCCCTCTTGCTCTCCATTTTTTAATTGTTTTTCCTTTATTTCTGTTCCCATCTTAGGTTTGTGATCACTCTTCTTTAATTAACCCTTGCACCGATCCACACATATCTGTATCTCTATATCGTTCTAATTCAAAGTCTCTTAAAAAGGCCAAAGAATGCATACACACACCGTGCCCTTGAAGTAAATTAAGGACTTTGGCCGCCCCCGCCGCTTGCTTTTTGCTGTTTAGGTTGTCTTCTTTCCTTTGTCACAGACAGAGCTCTTGATTGCCAACTGCTAAGGTCTGCTTTGTTTGCCTTCTTGTTTCCTTTATCACCGTCATCTTTCATCTTTTTGCACCTTTCCTTTGTTGCAAAGTTTTTTTCTTTTTTCCTTTTTAAGGAAGATTTTTGTTGTGGTTTTCTGTCAAAATTCAGCTGTGATTTTATGTTTAAGAAGAAAAATGAGCTAATCCTGCCTTTATTTTTCTTTTACCCTATCTCTTGCTGTTCAGTTTTATACTAAAAGAAATTTTCATGGTTTGTCATGAAAGAAGTTACACTTTAATTATTTCATGCCATGTAAAATGAAAAGAAGAAAGAAATGGCTAGCATAAAAGGCAGGGTTTACATGCATAACCAAAAATAATGCCAATGATCTGATCTGCTCCTTTTACGTACATGGTCATAGACAGGAATCCGAGTCTCGTATTGTGAAGAACAAAGAGTACTGTTCTCAAGATTTAAGAAGCTACGTTCTTAGAAATTCCTTCTTGAAAGAAATGATGATATATATATTTCATGGATCTTCTTTACTTGTTTTTAATATGGATCTTGCAAACTAATTAAGGTGATTCTAAAGGCCTACCATGCATGTTTAAAAACATATTCAGTATTTTCCACGGTTTATCATGGAACATATGCCCTAATCTTTGACCTAGGGTTAAGGTATTTTAAGTTTTTTTTTAACAGAAACCCTATGGATTTTTATTTACCATAAAATTTTCTCTATATGTTCGGAGTGCTGTCCTTTTCTGCGCATACAAGAATATTTTTCTTAATTACTGTCATGCTTTTGAAGTTTCAGGACAACAACAGATACTAGATTTAAGGGAGAATGATGGCAGGAAACGGGCAACTATCAGTTCCTCCAGGTTTCAGATTCCATCCAACAGATGAAGAGCTTCTGTACTATTATCTGAGGAAGAAGGTCTCGTATGAAGCCATTGACCTGGATGTTATCAGGGAGGTGGACCTCAATAAACTTGAGCCATGGGATCTCAAAGGTTAGACGATTATTTCTTCTTGCTCATCTAGAAATTCTTCATATCAGTTTAGAGTGATAAGTTAGAACCCTAAATAATTCTATACATACGCACGTTATGACTTTTCTGGCATTGTGAATATTGGATGTTTCCGATGAAGTAACCCAACACTTTGAACTTAAAAATCCCCACGTAGCTAGTTCGGGCTGTTAGTAAGTAATGTAAAAACATTAACTTCATCAAAACCTCATCTTACAACTTAAGTTTTGGAAGAGTGGTTTTTTAAAAACAAAAACTCACGTACTCACTTGATTAGTGGTGAGGTAGACGTGATTATGAGTTTAGGGTTATAGAGCTCACTAGGTAATTAATTATAAGTTTGAGCTGTAATATTACAGTATGAAATCGATCTCATCGAACCCAAATCAATAATCATCATTTCTTCTTGTGGAAATACAGACAAATGCAGGATTGGTTCCGGTCCTCAAAATGAGTGGTATTTCTTCAGCCACAAGGACAAGAAATATCCAACCGGGACTCGAACAAACCGGGCAACCACCGCAGGTTTTTGGAAAGCAACGGGAAGGGATAAGGCCATCCATCTTAGCAACTCTCAGAGGATTGGTATGAGAAAAACCCTAGTCTTCTACACTGGACGTGCTCCTCATGGTCAAAAGACTGATTGGATCATGCATGAGTACCGCTTGGATGATGACAACTCTGAGGTTCAGGTAAATTATACACCACCTAGGATCAAGAGTTCTTTTTTCAAGAAAAATAAAAATATTAGGTATAGTTCACCATTGTCCAAAGATCTTGGTTTCCTCCTTGGCTCATGATTTTTGTAGGGTGGGTTTCTTAATTATGCTACGTACAAGATGGGTGGGATCTCAGATTCTTGCAAAGTTCATTGGTTAAAATTAAATGAAAATAGAGCACTGATATAAAGTTGCTATTTTTGCAGGAAGATGGCTGGGTTGTCTGTAGGGTTTTCAAGAAGAAGAATCAAACTAGAGGTTTCCTGCCAGAAGTTTCTCAAGAAGAACACTTCTCTCAAATGAAGGCTAGCGCTTCTTCTCTTCCACTGGAGCCAAAACAAAACCATATGCAATCAATTTATGATGACTATACCTTTGATGGCTCCATGCATCTCCCACAGTTATTCAGTCCGGAATCAGCTGTTGCCCCATCATTTGTATCACCTCTCTCTTTGAACAACATGGACGACATTGAGTGCTCACAGAACTTGTTGAGGTTAACATCTACTGGTTGTGGACTTGTGCAGCCCGCAGGGAGGTTCAATGGTGATTGGTCATTTCTGGATAAGCTTCTTGCTTCTCAACAAAACCTGGATCATCATCAGCACTACCAAAACAAAGGAAATTCTTCATCCCAAATTGGTGACCATGTGGGTGCTTCAACTCAGAAATTCCCATTTCAATACCTTGGCTTTGAGACTGACATTCTGAGATTTTCGAAGTAGAGTTGCGACGTTCCAAGTCATTAACCGTGCTGCATCTTATCTTCTTAAACTGGAGGGAGCATGTATTTTTATTCATAAAAGGGATGAGGAATCCATATCAATTATGTTCTTGCTATTTTATGAGTTGGTTTTTTATTATTAAAATGTATATATAGAAAGTTCAGGACAAGATCCTTAATTCATCCGATTATCCCCTTTATTTATCTATTTTCTTTCTTTCTTTTTACCATTTGCGTTGCATGCCTTTTTCTTTTTTTGTCAGAGAAAATGAGTGTTAACCGATGGAAAACAACCCCCTCCCCCCTCGACGATCTTATCTATTCTAATATGTTAAACTCGAACATATATAGAACTAAGAAGATGCAAATCGTTAAATTTTTAATTAATATAGATAGAATTATCATCATTTAGGATTTTGTGCAGCATTATTTTCCTTTTGTTTTGCTTCGTAAAAAACAAAAAAGTACAGTAAATCTTGAGTTGTATAGAAAGCTAGTCTTCCTACAGAATAACATGGTAAAGGTTGTCCTCCTACAAACCCCTAAATTCTTACATCTTATAAAGGATTAAACCTAATACCTAGTGGATATACGGACGTCGCCTTAAACGCCAGGCATCCTCTTGGATAGACTGCAACATTTCAGTTCTTAAAATTACAGCATAATTAGGGACAGATAAAAGAAAACACTTTTTTTTCCCAGTTTTTCTAATCCCTCAGGATTCCTATCAGTAGTGACCGACAGTAACTCATCAGGCAGTGTGCAACATAATTGGATGTATATTCTTGCATGTAACGTGTGATCATCAAACGAAATATTCTACCGGAAGTAAGAAGTTTAAATTGTAATGCAACATTTCTTAAAATCTTCAACATATACGGTCTGGAATGTCTCAAACTATGTGGTGTTACTTGGTAACAAGGCAAAGGTTGCAGCTGATAGAAGCCTATCGCAACTTCAAAACAAAAATGATTTTTCAGTACAGAATAAAGCAAAACTACAGCTTCCAAAACTATATATTGCCGTATCAGTTGGTAAGAACTCATTGTATTTAAATATCTATTCAGGAAAATTGCGGGCCACAACATTATGAAATTATTGACTTTCGCGCAACAAACCATGCATTATCCCTAAACCAGATGACTCATCACCATAGCAAAACAAAAATTTTCTCGACCAGATTAACCATAATTAATTTGAAAATCCAGATGCCTAGGATTGGAAGACAGAAAGCTTATTTTATCACAAAATGTGTGAAAAGGAAAACCACCTTGCCACGAAATTTCAAAAATTGCTAGAGTAAAATAAAGCCATATCCTAATTATAGCTCATCCTCACATGGCTGACCATATCTTGGGACCTGGATAAACCATAAAAACAGACAGTATATTTACTATTCATCCTTGCAAAAGTCATACTAGTACGCGTAAAGTATGAAATTTCCGTATCTTTCATTCTTTGCAACCATTTGGGGGGAAAGCTATTGAAAAACATCAAACTTATCCGTGACATACAAGACAAATATTTAAGAAAATGGAATGTCTGCAAATGCCTCCGAGCAACAGAAGTTTACACATCCATTGCCTTACAAAGTTAGAAGAGCGACCGAAAGAAAGGAGGACGGCCGGTCGATGCGTGAGGAGAGAACCAATCAATTGATTGCCAAAAGTAGTCACCAGGGATGCCTGCTTCTGTCATGGTGTATCACTGCAACCAGTATCAATTCCTATGTTGATGATAGAAGGGTAGACTTGAAACATTCCTTCTTCTAAGACAAATTAACAGCCAAAATTCCCACTTAAAAAGGACACTTGGTCCACCAAGAGGGTGATGCTGCAACTCAAGCCCATATTTTACTGACAAACTGGAAAATTTCGTTGTTACAAGAGTTCGGACTCCACAACCTTCTCCTAAGCCAAGTCACTTGAGAGCTAAAATAATCTACCCCATACTCAACGGCTGTACAAAGAAAAACCGAAGACTATTGAAAGCCCTTCAAAAACTGAAACCATAATCAGAGCGCACTTCCTTAATGGTGCACGCCATTGCCATTGCCATTGCTATATACACCATTTAGTGATCCATTGGAAGACTTAATGGCATTGCCGTTTTGGTAGGTTTTCACTGATGGTTTTCCATTGCTTATTCCATTTGGCAATAGCTTACTTTCATGACCATAATTTTGTAAGACAGCATCCAACTGCCCACTTGCTGCTGCTATAAGTCCTGTGACATGGAAAAGGAACTGAGAAAATACCCGAGTAGGAAGATGCTCAAACATGCATTGGACCAGGCATGGCACAGAATGGACTCCGTGTGCTCAGATTGCCCAAGCCAAATGCACAATAATAATGAGGTGAAAATGATGGTGGTGACTACTCCATCACCTTGGAAGTTGATAGCAATATTAGGTATCAAAACTAAAATAGAGCTTCTCAAAAGAGGAAACAACAGGTGAAGACAGGAAATAATTTTTTCCCCTAGATTATATAATTTCTAATGAACTTGTTATCAACTTTGAGCCCAGCTGCAGTAATGACCTTCAGACAGAACCCTTCAAAATTTAGCATCAACTAAAGTACAGGCGTACAGGCGCTCATCAGGGATAAGAGCAGCCAACATAAGGTCAAATAATTTATTGATATCCATCTAATGCCAAACGACACTTTATTAAATGCCAATGAACAGAGTTGTGATGAGTGGATATAATACCTAAGAAAAGAGCCGAAGGTTTTCCTGGCCTTGACTTGAATTCAGGATGGAACTGGGTACCAACAAAGTACGGATGACTCGGTAGTTCAATGATCTGGTCAAAATAACAGTAAAATGCTCATTACCATCTAACACCAAATGTAATACAAACTTCGTGGAAAACATCAATTGCCATGCTTTCACAGAAACTTACCTCCATGCGCTGACCAGTTTCATCTCTGCCAACAAATGATAGACCAGCATTTTCAAATTGTGATACCATGTTTGGATTGACCTGTTTAAAAATAAACAATTTCTTAGGAATCTGGTGGTTGCAAGAGCTCAATTTATTGCACTTTTTTTCTTCATGCAGAGCTCTTCCACATATTTGCCTATGGGAAACAGTTACCTCATATCTATGCCGATGACGCTCATCAACAAAACTGGCATTGCTGTACCTAAACACAGATACAGATGATTAATCAGGTGAGCTAAAGCAAAAGAAAAAAGAATGTTTGATTCAGCCATCTTTTTTCTGTTTCATGAGGGTGCATCAACATCTAATGAAGTCTTCACAGTAAATAAAAATATGAATTTGTGCTTAGGAAGATAATACTAAGAAGAAAGCATACATGTGGCATACTCTAAATCAAGTCATGTAGTGAGATGGAAGTACATGAATGTGAAATAGTCAAAAATCTTACAACTTTGCAGATTTGCAATTTGGAACTTTGAAATAAGTCCTCCTTGACCCCAGACGCATAGTCCCCCCCATGTGAGTTTTTGAACCCTGTCAAAAAAAACAAAGTTATAGCGAATAGCTTCAGCATACAAAACAACAATTGACAAAGTTCCACAGGTACAGTCAGGACTGTAGCACTACATACCTCTGGCATAAAAATGACACAAGGATGGGAAGTTTCAGGATCAAATTCTGTACTGTTTGCATCATGCAAACCAAGAGCAGATCGTGCAAATTCAATAACAGCAATTTGCATCCCCAGACAAATGCCCAGAAATGGAACTTTGTTCTCACGAGCATACTTAGCAGCAAGAATTTTTCCTTGAACCCCTCTATCACCAAACCCTCCTGGAACTAGAACACCATCGGATCCCTGCATTGAATACAATCTCAGAAGGCCAATTAAGAAAATAAATAAAAAATGAGCAAAGAAAAAAAGATCTAAGATCACCTTCAAAAGATCCCAAGCATTTTTATAAACATCAGGTGCCTGCAAGGAAAAAAAGTAGTCAAAAATCAAATTCTACAAATACTAAATTGTAACAAGCAGCATAGGATATTGTTTTTTTCTTCATCAAAAAAGAAATCATCTTTTTTTTTTTTGAAGAGGGGGGTTGATGGTGTGAGTGGATTCTAAGATTGCAATGTAGAAGTTGGACTTTTGTTGACCTCTTTAGCAGTAACATCTTCAAGATCACCTGCAGCAACCCATTCTACAACAAGCTTCCGCCGGCAAGCGACAGAAGCATGCAAAAGAGCCTGCAACAATAATCCAAAACTTAGGATATGATATCTCATAAGTTCTGTCAGTGCAATATAACAAAATCCAAACAAAGAATACACTCCTTTCAGAACTCTTTTATCATACACGGTGTGGCAACATAACATTTCTAATAGATTTTATGTTCAGTATAATTAGTTGAATGGAGCTTAAGCTCTGTTCATCAAAGAGCATAATGCACATATAATCTTTGGATGTTTGAAGCCCACCTAAGGTCATAGTTTTTTCGTGGTCAGGGAACATACGATAGATCTGGAAATAATATGCACAAGCTTGTAACTTATAATGCAGAAAAGGCTTGTAACTGAGAACATGACCCAGAAAATGGTAAAACAGGTACTAAAGAACTCACCTTCAAAACAGAGAGGTAAGAATCTGAAAGTCCAGTATATTTTCCAACCATGGCAATTCTAACCTGCAATACCCAATAAGAGCACGGTAAGATGGAACAGAAATGTAAATATCAATTTGCATCGGGGATTATCTTTGTGACTCACAGGTTCATGCAGTATGTCATAGACTCTTGTCCTAGCAGTCCACTCCTGTAAATCAGGCTCCCTGGCAACACTGAAGATTATGGAAATGTTAATACTCTGTTTAAAAACACTACAAGGCTGATGCAACAACAGGGACATTATGAATATAGAGAGAGAGATCATGCAGCAAATGAAAAGAAAAAGAAATTACAAAGGAAACAAATAGTGAGTTCAGTTCACAAACCCTAGAAGGTTCAGTCCTTTTAAGATTGCTTCATGTGCCTTCTGATCCTAATTATGTTAAAAGACAAGAATTAAGGGGAAAAATCAGAGGAAGTTCTTGTTTGAAGACTAGTACACCAAAATAAAAATTATAAAAAAATCAGAAACCCCACAGAAAACTACTCACTCTTAGAAGCAGAGGAATGTGCCAGATGTTTGGGACATCATACAGGGTGAGTATGTTTTCAGCCTGCACACAAAGCCAAATTGTCAGAACCAGTAACCGTGTTTAATAAAAGCCAAACAAAACAATAAAAGTGTTTATCTTGCATTACTGCCACATGACAAAATTGGGATAGTTTGGCCTTAACATTGTCTTCGAGTGCCTGTTAAAGAAAGTTTAGAATCAGGCGCCTACACCACAGATCACGAAGGAAATATGAAATAGAAACGAGCAACGAGCAACGAGAAAAGTTAGGAGAACCTTTGTGCTGCGACAAGCTAGAATGTTCGGAGTCAATCCAAGTCCTCTAAGCCCCCTAACACTATGCTGGGTAGGCTTCGTTTTCTATAAGTCAACATTCATACACAGCAAAAGTTAGAGGCTATGCAACTTACACGTAGTAAAGTCAACACAATGCACAAGAAAGTGCTTTAGTTAGCTGCATGTGTCAAACCAAAAATAAATGTACAAAACCATGTTAAGAAAGACAACTCTATAAGTACCTGTTCACCAACAACATTAAGAACAGGTACCAGGCTGACATGGATCAAGCAGAAATTTCCAGGGCCTAAAAAAAGCAGCAGCTAAGTGTGTACTGAAACCCATCTAAAAAAAAATCTCTCCTTATAAGCCTGTAAAATAGAGGCCCAGAAAAACATCAACTTACCCACGTGATAAGAGAACTGGCCAAGTGCCTCAATAAACGGCATCGATTCAATGTCCCCTGCATTAAATAAGGTTCATTTTAAGGAAGCAAAATAACAAGGGAAACAGCTTATCTGACGCACAGCAACAGGAATTTCAGTACCTATAGTTCCACCAAGTTCAATGACACAAACATCAGCTGGACCTTCTTTTCCATCCACTGGTATGAAGGCTACACGCTCTATCCACTCTTGGATGGCATCTGTGATGTGTGGAACTACCTGCAGAACAACAATCAAAACAAAAATTTAACTTCATGGTAAATTATGACAGACCTCAGTCAGGAACAACAGAATGTGGAACAGACCTGCACAGTCTTTCCAAGATAATCTCCTCTCCTCTCCTTCTCGAGAACAGACTGTTTAATCAAAGACAAATTTCAGAATAGCAAGAAAGTAGATTAAAGCTGCATCTGATTCATAAAATTTACTTTATTCACGATCCTGGAGACATTCACTACCTGGTATATTTTTCCAGTGGTGATATTATTGTCACGGGTTAACTTAATGTCTAGAAAACGCTCATAGTTACCAAGGTCCAAATCCACCTTTTACATCAAAAAGAAGTAATTAATCCTCTTTACAGGAAGCATGTTAATAATGGAAGTATGGAATTGACACTGAAGAGGGTGCTCGACAAATATTGAGTGGAAAATAATTTATTCAGTGAACTTACCTCGCCGCCATCATCTAAGACAAAGACCTCCCCATGCTCAAAAGGAGACATAGTGCCCGCATCAGTATTTAGGTAAGGGTCTGGAAATATAACCAAGCACAAAGTAAGGCTATTGAAACAATTAACATCAACATCCAAAGATACTGAAGGCATCCCGTGATAACGAATTCCAAGATGGAATCATATAACAACTTCAACAAACAATGCGACCACCCTTCAATTTTTTTCTTTCATTTGAATTGTGAGTCGGGGACTAGAGGATCAGATGAGATGAATAATTTAAATGGTATCCAGCCAAGTTCAGAGGCAGTGTTAAAAAGAAACAAAATTTCAACTGCGGACCAACTTTCACAAATGAAAACCTTACCCAAAATCCAAAAAGCTTCAAGACTTTCAAACATAAAAACCTTAAGTAAAACAAACTAATCAATTAAAAACAAAAAACAAAGAAGAAACAAACCAACAAGAGCAAACTATCAATCCAGTACTTAATCAAATTTAAATGGAAAACCAACATAAAGTCGGTACAATCTCAATCAGGAAGACATTATTAAAAGAACAAAATATACCAATCTTAATAGAAGTAACTCGAAGGCCACAGGCTTTGAGGAGAAGACCAATACTACTGGCTGTAACACCTTTGCCAAGTCCACTAACCACACCACCAGTAACCAATACGTACTTCATTGTCAATGCTCTTTCTGATACAAAGAACAGAACTTTACAGTTCAATACCAAAAACTCACAAAAGCAGACACACAAAAATGCACCAGAAAGCAAGCGAGCACGCAGCAGATGCAGGTATGGGTAAATGGTGAAAAAACGAAACTTAAAAAAAGAAATAAAGGGTGTCTTGGTGCTGACAAAACCAATGGATAAATGAGAATAAAGAGTAGAGAGGTTAATCAAAGGAGGATAGATAAGAAACATAGATATTGTACCCAAAGTGGGTTTTGGTGTGAATAATGAGAAAACCACCTTGTTTTCAATGACGGTCTTTACAAAGCCAACCCTCACTTTCTTTTTCTTTTTTTGCTTCTGCTTTCTCTGCTGTTTAGCAAATATATGGTGGTGTTCTTTCTTCCTTTCTTGGTCTAGGAAAAGAAAGATATGAACAAAAGAGTACTCTTTCTCTCTTTCAAATCAAACAAAACCCACGAATGGGATAATAGAAACAATCAAGATCAAGATAAAGAAAGAAAGATGCTCAAAAAACCTTCCCTCCTTAAACCCATCAAAGGGCCTTCTCTCCTCTCTTGTGTTTTTGCTTCAGGGGCGGCGGGTTTGAGATGCGTTCTTTCCACTCCTTATATCATGTAGTCGTAGTATTTTTATTTTTATTTTTATTTTTATTTTCGTACAAAAAAAATACTAGTAGTATTAGTTTTAAAAGTTTTTGACTATTCTTGCCCCTAGGGTTTTCTTTTCTTTTTTTTTCTTGTTTCTTTTTCATTAAGTTACTACCAGTTTTTTATTAAATTTTAATTTGTTTTACTTTAAATTAATTTTTTAATGTTTTGATAAGTTAATATCAAAATAAATTTTAAATATATATATATATTTAATATATTTTTAAACAACACTTTAAAAAATTCTTAAACAAAATATTGAGAGAGGTTAAAAAAAATAAAAAGAGAGGGGGGGGGTAAAAAGAAGCAGAAGAGAGAATCTTTTGCTTGCTTTACGTGGTAGTTTGTATAAAAGGTTTTCTGCTTTGAATGAGGAGAGAGAGAGAGAGAGAGATGGCTATGGTTCACTCACACCAAATACAAAATGACAAAATTAGATTTTCTTGGGGGAGGTTTTTTATACAAAAGAAAGCAACACGTGTCTCTCGAATCTAGTAATCTCCTAACTCCACCGCAAATTTATTTTCTTGAGGGAGTTTTATTTTTCCACTGCTATTCCCTAACATTTAAAAAATATTTTTGAAAAAAATTTTAAATCATTTTTAATATTTTTAAATCATTTTAATATGCTGGTATCAAAAATAATTTTTAAAAAATAAAAAATATTATTTTAATATATTTCTAAATAAAAAACAACCATAACTACTATTTAAAAATAAACTTAATGAAAATACCAAAAAAAAGGTCATGCCGTCATGGTGATATGCAAAAGAAAAACCTTAGTCGGAGCTCAACGAGGACTTTGAACGATGTTGATTTATTTCATTAGTTTACAATTACATTATCCCTAGCTTAGGTTACATCTTTAAGGCTTTCCCCTCGTTCCCTTTGCTTTGCTTTGTTTTGTTTTTTTTAGTTTTGTGTTTTTGATAATGGCTTAACTTTGCCTTCTCCTTTTTACTTGCTATCATGCCTTGTTTTGGTTTTAGACCTTGGAGGTTGTTCCCTCCTCTCCATTTTGTTAGTTTGGTATTTGATATAATTTAAACGCGGGTTAATCTATATTTTTAAAATATTTAAATTTTTTTGTTATAAATTAATATTTTTTATTTTTTAAATTCTTTTGATGCACGAATCTTAAAAATAGTTTTTAAAAATAAAACAAATTATTTTAATATATTTTAAAATAAAAGATATTTTAAAAAATAATAGTATATCTTTAAAAAATTAAAAGAATTGTTATTGTGTGGACTGTGGACCGGCTGCACTTGACCTCAAACTTTGTGAAGTCTATTTATAAAAAAAAAAAAAAAAGAGCTTTGTCTTGTAGTTTTAGGCTTTTAGCTACTAAGTCTCGCAATCTAGGAAAAAACAATTTAATTTTTCGCTAAAAAAATTGCTAAGAGGCCACAGGTGTATTTTCAAAAGGTAAGAAAAAGTCACGATTTGATTTATAAACCTAGTTAGGTTGAATAAGCTTATTTTATTTAGTAAGATGACAAAAAAAAATGGTAAATGATATGACAAAAAAAGTAGTAAATGATATCATGTGAATCAAACTAAGAAATAAAAAAGTGATCATAAAAAAAAAGGTTTTATTAAAAAAAACAACCAAAGATACATTTTAATATAATTAAGCATCGTGAAAAAAATAATTCAAGCAAACTCGAGTGTATTTGGGTTAGCTCATTAAATTCCACAATTCGAATCGTGTGAATTATACAACATAATAAAAAGCAAGCCATAAAAAGTTATGAAGGCGAAACTAGAAAAAAAAAAGTCAAATTTTAAAAAGAATGAACCTAGAAAAAAAAATCTAGAGTAAAACTTGACTAAACAGATAAACTCATAACTTAAATAAGAGATTGGGATGATCCTATGAAAATGAAACTGAAAAAAACACAAATAACAACTTTATAAATCTAAAATGTTGAATGATAAATTTGAAAAGGAAAACCAGTGTTAAAAAAAAGATAGATATCATCTAAGTTAACATTTTAAACACATGACTTAGGTAAAGAGCTCAGTGTAATCCAACTAAAAAAAACATGATTTTTAATTCCCAACCAACTCAAGGTTAGAAATCAAAATTGAAAAAAATAATTAATTTGACAACTCTCCCCCCCCAAAAAAATCAATCTAATACAACGAGGATCAAATGTTAAACAAAAAGTCTTATATTCTAGAAAAAGAATCAAAACAAAAAACAGAAATTAAAAAAAAATCAAATCTGAAATAAAAACAAAATAAAAAGGAAAATAACATTTTAATGAAGAGCAAAATTGAAAACAAATTTAAAGTTTATAAAAAAAAATCGAGATGAAAATCAGACAATAAAAAACAAAAGAATTAAAACATAAACTTAAACAAAATAAAAGGATAACATATAATTTTTTAACTTAGCAGCTTGTTTTTTAAAGAGAAGAGAGAAAATAATAAAAAAATTGAAATATCAAATTTCCCTTAACTTTAGATTTTTTTTTTAAAGAAATCATGATGAAAATACAAAAAATACCCTCAATTCTAAATTTTAAAAATCCAACCCCAAGAACAATAAAGTAAAGCCATTATGCATATTAAAAGGAAAAAAAAAGATAAAAAAACCCTTAAACTTCAGCTCTAAAAATGATATATATATATATATATATATATATATATATATATATATATATATATATTGATCAATATGATAATGATTATTTAATCATTGTGAAATCACAATATTTCTTTTAGCTTACCTAATAATTTTTTTTAAAAAAATAAAAATAAAAATATAATTATATTTTTCTCGTTTACAATGCATTGTGTCTAGGAGTGAAGTGAATTCATCACCCCAATCATATATATTTCTTTGTAATTAGTGAGTTTTCTTGCTTTTGATGATCATGTATATTACAAGAAAATCAAACTACTTCTAACAAAAGTAATAATAACTGTACTACATGGAGAAAAACATGGCTGCAACGTTAGCTATGCGACTCTTTTTCCTTGGCCTGTCTTCCTTCAAAAGTTTCTTTGAATTGTAATTGGTCCAGGTTACTTGTATAATCGTTTTACATGTTATAGGACAATTTTCGCGGTTATTATTTTTCTCAAAGGATCATGCTTCCTGGCCTGGACATCATCATTATACATCTAGAACTACACGTCACCCCGCGAGAAGTGAGACTGTTCCTCTGCTTTTAAGGCCCAGCTGCGTCTCCTTGCTTCCATCCTAGAAAATCTGCAACTATAGCTCAAAAACAGTCTCTAACTATTGGAAAAGGAAAAGAAAATCGACAACACTACGAGACTTTGGAACTCTAGCTGTTTAGAGTGCGCAGGTGATGTGTTGTGTCACTGAGCTTAAAACAACCAATCCTTATCGACTTAATTGAGACTGCACAGATTTTGAATTATCCTATCAACTTAATTGTCAACTACCTTCATTATAACCAGACATGATCGAACGCAGTAGCTTTATCAGGGCGGTCTGGCGGCTTCCTTGCCAGTTGATTCTTGAAACAAATCTGGAATGGCTCCAAACCTCCACGCCACAATCCTCGGCAATTAACACGCAAGCATGAAAAACAACAGACTACGAAACAACTCGGCAAGCATCAGGTTTTGTCCTCACCCAGAAAATTCAGTGGAGGAACTGCAAAATCTTATCACAACCCACTTGCATGAAATGATAGCCTTCGGCTAAATCTTGGACTTCTGAAACCCATACATGGAACAGATTACTGATCTTCATCGTTTAAAACGAGGAGACGTTATTTGTAATAATTAGCATGCATCACAACACGGTCTAGTTCTACGAAATTAAACTTCCAAATGGATACTCTTCTCGTGTCAACAAAAGCCGCCACTTTCTCAAGCATTGCCGTCTTTAACAATCAAGATTTCTAAACACCTTTGCCGACACCTAATGCAGTGGGAATTGATGAGTGCTTTTGCTGATGAACTATTGATTTACAAGCTTCGCATTTTGCTGTAGTAAAGCAATGGCATCAGTTCATTTCAAGAAACACTTGAAATCGTGGGCCAACGCTTCTATATGCTACAGAAGCAAACAAAGGTGGGGATTTGGTGGAACCATATATTTCAGGTAATCATGATCTGTGGATTAGTAATGCGCAACAAGATGCGTATAGTGCCTCTATCTCTATCCTCTCCTATTTGGAGAAAAAAGGTAACTTCACGAAAACATGCAGCTAAACCATTGCATTTGATTCCATGACGGCTACAACACATTAGCACTGACTAGCGATTCAAAATGTTATACAAGGAATCACGATTGATGGGTTCAACATGCCAATTTCGCTCGTTGCTGCTGGGATCCACTGTGGTTATATGTAAGTTCCTGTTATGGTGGTCATAGAGAGTTCGCCTATGGCCAACGCTAATATATGTCATACCCGCTGCTTCAATCTGCCTGTACAGGTGTTCCTGCAAAAGTACACCACAACCATAAAATTAGAACTCGACACAAGCAATTCCAGTATTGATCAAACAATATGCCTGAATAACGGGAAATTATCTTTGATGATCATTGCTTCTAGCAAATGCAAAATACAGCCATCAATGAGAACCAAGTGCGCTCTGGATCTCAAGATTGGACAATAATGCTCGATACAAACTAGAATCAAATGCCATTCACATCTAGTATGCTTGTTTCTTCTAATCCTTTCCATGTGCCTAGCCAGTGGAGTAGTTACTGTATGCTGTTAGACGAGTAGAATGCTTTAATTTGGAGGCACCCAGAGCATTTTCGTGCCTAGAGGAGTGTTTTGTTACTTGAATAGAGTGTATGGCAGTTTCAGTTTTGGCACATTGGTTACAAAAGCATGAATAGAGAGATTAAGATGAATCTATATTCAAAAATACCTCATTGGCTTCATCCAAAGCACTAGTAGACTCATCCAATAGAACCACTTTTGGTTTTGAAAGCAACAGACGTGCAAAGGCAAGGCGCTGCTGCTCACCAAGGGACAGAACACTGGACCACTCATGTGTTGAATCCAGACTACCAAAACGTGATAATATGTAGCCAAGCCGGACATCCTCTAAAACCTGTATTAAATCATCTGTAGTGGGCTTACTACGCTTTCCACCACTGGTTCCAGAGCTTGAATTCCGCATCAAGAAAGGCAATGAGCCTGTTAAATAAA